>NC_090909.1:2058140-2145079 GCF_040956055.1 Brachionichthys hirsutus | reverse complement strand
TCTCTCCCGCTCCGGCGTCCTGGTTGAGCATCTTAACCAGTTAACTACCTCGTTCTGACTGACTGTTTTCTGACTGGCTCCCTGCTGACCTCCGGGACGGGGACGCTCTGGAGCGTCGGGGGGGGGATCCTGATCAATGACTCTAGCAGCAGCTTGTGGTCGTGACATTTGGGCCGTAAAGGGCAGCGGTTAGCTGAAACCCGATCCCAGTGTATCGCGATTATTATGGTCTGTGTTTTCTTATCTTCCTAAAGGTGAGTGAAGGCGAACAATCATTTCTGATGCAATGTTCTGATTGCCCCCCCCCCCCCCCCCCGTTACGATTGTCCTTCATCCTGTGCACAATAACGTCTCTTCTTCCCTTTGTTGCTGCTCAAACTGTTGGCCCCGCCCATCTTTAAATAAACCGCGCCCACACAGCTGCATGGACACGCCTTCCAAGGCGTGGCTGCCGCATCACAGTCAGTTCGGGTTGGTCGGTCAAGCGGAGGTTTGCTGCGGCGGACCTGGAGTTTTAACGCCAAGTGAGTCGGTCCAGCCCGCCGCCGGTGGACGCCTGCGTCTCACGTCTGTCCCCCCCCGGCCTTTTTCTCTGTTGTGTGTTTTTCGTGTGTTCTCCTGTCCTCCCTGAGCTCCGTCCACGCCGCCGTCGCCGATGCACCGGAAAGTTCAGCATCCGCTCCGGCCTCAGCTGCACCTCCTCCTCTTCCTCCTCCCTCCTCCTCCCCTCCTTCGCTAAACGCCTCGGCATACGGAGTATTTATTTATTTTGCTCCAGCTGAGCCTCCCAACCCAGAAGTTTTTCTTTCGACATCCTCTGAGTCCAGCAGCAGCATTTGCCTTTTGTCACTCTGACTTCGATTTGCCGCGAGTCTTCCTCGTCTCCCTCGTCTTCCTCCTCTTCCTCCTCTTCCTCCTCTCCCTCCTCTTCGCTGTCTTTACTTGCCCCGATGAAAGCAGCCATTTGTGCTCCCTCCGGGTGGAGAGGGGAAGGGAAGTCATTTTTCTGTTCCGCTGTTGTTCCGCCTCACACAGGCGGCCCCACGGAGTCGTGCTTTGAAGTGTTGGGATGAAAGAAACGAGGAGGAGCTTCCTTTTCAAGATTCTTAGTCGACATTTGCTGCTTTTTTTTTTTAACCCTTTATAGGAGGCGACTGGTGAAACAATTTGCTGCTTGATCTCTGACGATTCCAAAAGTCTGGCTGTTTCCTTTGGTCTGAGCGTTAATGAGCAAGGCACACATGATGAGCCTTCTGAATGCATTAGTAGAAATGAAGGGAGTTTGATGGAGAGCAATGCTGTTCCTATGGTAACGAGGCCACACTCCCGCTGGCTCGCTCTGGCTCGGGCAGCGGGACAGGATCTTCTTCGTCCCACCTCCTCCTCCTCCTCCCTCCTCACATGAAGAACAACCCGAGTCCTGCGTGTTGGAAGTCAGAGTCTCCGGCTATCACGCCGATTCTTTCCCGCGACGCCCCCACGCTGCCCCCCCCCCCCCCTCCTTCCGCCTCGGTTTTTAAATCCTGCAGCGCTCTAAAGGTCCTCCATGCATTTCACAGCGCTGCTGCTAAAGATAGCACGTGCAGAGAGGCTTGTTTTTTACCCGACAGCCCACGTCCGGTCCTCATTTCAGTGCCGTCGTCCTTCCAGCGTTTTTATTGGGCTTTAACGTAGTTTGAGTACATTTTGAAAAGATGCTTAAACAACATTCACGTTGCAGATTTTTGACTGCCGGTCATCCAGGAATCCTTCGGAATCCATGAAGCTAAATTGAAAACCCTCCCTCTCTCTCTCCATGCTATCGATAACTTATTGATGATTTAATGCTCCTATTTTTGCTCCTTTTTGAATCTGAAAGTGTGAAAATTCTTCCAGTAGAGATGACAGCGCTCATCATCATCATCGTCATCATCATTTTCTACACAGTGCTGTTAAGTGGTGCCTTTTTCTAGTGGGATGTTTTTTTTATTTCCATGGTAACAGTTTCCTCACAATATATTTCACAAACTCTCACTTGTGCATCTCCCAAGCACCGAGGACATGTCCATTTGATATTTGGAGGAAAAAAACTGTTGCGCAGATATGCGATGAAAAGAAAACAAACCGGCGACTAATTGCTGCTCGTCACCGTCTCCTGCCTGGATGAGGTGGAGATCTGTTTATTTATTGATCGGGTTTTAACCCTCTCTGAATCAAGTCGGCCGAAATGCCGGTTGTTTAACGTTTATTCGTGGGGATGTTTCTGTCGTAGTCGGTTGAACGTGAACAGAAAGAGGACCGAAGAAGAGGGCGGGTCTTTAGGTTTAAGATCACAAGCTTAATTAGGAGTATATCTTTATATATATATATATATAGACCAAATGGACAAATTGGAATAAAATAAAAATAAATCCTTGATGAATGACACGAGACGGAGACGCAAACGTCTCGCTGAAGGACGTTCATATGTGACGACATAGGTGTTAAATATGAAACGTAACAAAAGTGTGACGGCTTCTATATTTAGCTGCAGTTTGAGGAGTCGACTTATTATCCACAGACCTGACATTTCCAGTCCACGTCATCCCGGCAGCGCGCTGACGCAGCTCTGTCCTCCAGTCCAGATGACGCAGGCAAACTCTGAAACAACCTTGAGTATTGTGGCTGGTTTTTAAATGTGATTTTTTTGTTGTTGTTTATTTAAAGGCATATATTTTTTAGCCCCCATCATGATCAAAGCACTTTTTTTCTTTTCATGGTTACGAGTGGTTGGGGATGTCAAATCAGGGGTTTCTGGGTCATAACGCAGAAAACTAACTAGAGTATTCCATATTTATTTTTCCATAAAACGTCACATGATGAAAGTCAAACTTCCTAAATAATTACGAGCGTAATGGATTTTGCACATCAGGTTGTCGTTAGCTATGCTGGCGTTTCGGTTGAGATCGTGTCGAGGGTAGAATTAATAGTTGGAACGCCATTAAGAACGTCTTTTTGGTCATGTAATAGCTACAAGGGGATTTCAGGGTTATTAAAAATGCTGTATTATTTAATGGAATATTTTGTTGTATCCTTATACATATATATTTTTTTATCAAGAAGCTCATCTCTTGTTAAAAAGTTACGATTTAATAATAATAATACAAGTTTCCATATAATTAGAGAGATGTATGGAAAGTACTGCGTGTTTTCCTCCGACACCCACTCATCGTCTTCCTCTCTCCGTCTTCCTCTTCCTCTCTCTCACTGTTATCACCGCCCACGCGCGCCGCCTTGGTGGTAATTTACATTCTTAATAAGCCGCGCGAACACATCTGTGTGCAGTAATAACGTCACGTGCAGCCAGGCGACTGTTCAGCTTGGATTCCCACACCGGGTCGTCCCGCCGGGTCGTCCCGCCGGGTCGTCCCGCCGGGTCGTCCCGCCGGGTCGTCCCGCACCTCCCGGAGGGGACGGGACGGGACGGGACGGGACGGGAGGGGGTGTCAGAAGCTCCACGGACGAGACACAGAAGCAGCACTTTGTTCAATCCTTCGCCGTTTGTACAACTCGGTGCTTTTCATCATTTCATGCGCGCTGTTGTGTGCCAATGCCGTCTGCAGTTTAAGCAGGGGCCCTTGGAGTTGTTTCCATGGATACCAAACAATTCACAGGCTTCAGAATAGAACCTGGAGAGAAGCCTACTTCGCAGGCTTCGGGAGCGAGGAAATCATGAGATGCCAAAGAGAGTCTTGATTTCTCCGTTACGGAACGAGAAGCGGCTCCTCTTCCATCCGGGCTACTATTGCTGTTGTTTGTGGTTGCCATGTTTGTCGTGCTTTTTTGAATGGCGTCCCTTTCTCAATGTGCCCCAAGGGACCGGCTGCGATGATGTCATAGCTGTTAAAACGGTAATAAACGTCGCAACGACAAATTGAAAATGAACTTAAGAAACTCGAGCCTTATGGCGCCGAAAATCAGAATCAACGAAGTGATCAGTTCACAATAAAAAATCAATTGAGATGATTAGAAGTAATTCATTGTAGCCGTAATTGTTTCAATAGATAAATCATTCTGGAAGAATTTGGGAACCCCTGGTGTAAATATATGGTTTAAAAAAGTTTATTATATGACTGGATAACATTATTATTGCATTTAGTTATGACATCATCAAATCTGTGTTACTGTCCACGGTCTCCTAATGAATTCAACCCTTCACTCTTAATCAATAGAGTTGTTGTTGTTTACTTCCTTGCCATTGGCTGCCAGTAGCCTTTCGCTGCTCCACCCAGACGAGCGTGAATGCAGGCGAACTCTCCCTAACCCTGTAGAATGCGACGGAAATTTACCGAGCGCCGACTCGGCGCCGACGTGGCGAGTTTAATTGGCCACGAATCAAAATGCAATTAACCCGGAACAGCTCGCATCCTTCATTCCTGAAAACAAGCAGGATAATGCGGCGTGACCCGAGGGTTTGTGCAGCAGCGTGTTTATTTTGAGGCTGTTGTTGTTGTTGACTGTAAATAAAGACGCTAACGTGTCCGGCCCTTTTTTTTATTTTTGCCGTAGACCAATCTCGCCGGGCAAGTTTTGCCTCCGTCAGGCAGTCGAGCATGGAGACGCCTCCCAACGCCACGCCGCAGCCCTTCAGACAGCCGGTGAGTTCGGGTCCGGATGGGGGCGTGTGGAACAGGGTTATTATCGTTAACGAAAACTAACGAAAAAACGAAAACTAGAATTGAAAAAACATTTTCGTTAACTGAACTAAATAAAAACTAAAATTAAAAGAGAAAACTAAAACTAACTAAAACGGTATTGTCCGTTCACAAAACTAACTAAAACTAATAAAAATTAAAGACACTAATCCCTTCGTTTTCATCTTTATCGATTTTGAAATTGATTTATTTTGCCCGAGGAGTTTTACGTGAGCCAGCGGCTCCGTCCGGCTGTTCCCGTCACTGCTCGTTGAGACTCGGGTTGGTGACGTCACTAGCGACGGAAGCCGGCAGGAAGCGCCGAGCGCTCCAGCCCCGTGTGGGATGTGTTTATTACGACAGAGAGAAACAAGAAAGCTAACTGCGAGATTGTAGCACGTTAGCAGCTATGCTGCGGACTGTTACGGTTGGTTGTTTAAAATTACTGAATAAATTATTTTATGTTATCTTTTGTTGAGTTGTATTATTTTATTATTTTTTAATCCTGCATCTGACAAATAACACAAAGTATGACAAACTAAAACTAATAAAAACTAAATTAAACGAATAAAAACAAAACTAAAACTAATAAAAACTAACAAATCCACTCTAAAAACTAACTAAAACTAACTGAATTAGAGAAAACAAATTCAAAACTAACTAAAACTAAACTATAATTAAAAATCCAAAACTATTATAACCCTGGTGTGGAAGCGCTCTGTTCCCATGGAAACACTTTAACTTTTTCCATTCAGAGTTTTCTCAATCGAAGGCTGAAGGGCTCCATCAAGCGGGCCAAAAGTCAGCCCAAACTGGACCGGACCAGCAGCTTCAGACAAATGATCCTGCCTCGGTTTCGTAGCGCCGACCAAGAGCGGTGAGTGGACCTCTGCTGCCTCTACTACCCAGAATGCACTGGTAAAAAGCCACTGCCCACGCACAGGTGAAAGGTTTTTAGAAAGCGCTGACTGTTAAAGAAGTCAATGCTGAGTTTATGTCGATAAGGATGGTTAGATTTCCAATTTTGTTTTTATACACAATATTGATCTGCTTGGCATCCTATTCCACAGCAGACCGAACTTCCTGCACCGCTCGATCCGACCGAGGCCGCTTCACACAGTCAAATGTCGACTTTCTGTTATTTATCTTCAAATTTTATTGCCGAACAGAAAATATGAATCACTTAAAATGTCGCGGTCCCATTTTTTTGGACGCTGTCCAGCCTCTTGTATTTCCTTGCTATCAGATCCCGCATGCATGCAGTTTGCGATCGTGTGCGTTCTTCTGGATCTCTCTTTTTGGACGGTGGGAGGAAGCTGGCGCACTCGGAGAACCCGCTGGTTGTAACTTAAATCCAGTTATTAACACGCTGATTTGCGTTTCTCTCCCGAACGTGACGTTTCTTCTGGAAGACGTGAGACCGTCGCCTTCGTGGTCGCTTCTTATCCCATGCGAGTGAGGACTGCGGCTACGACGTGTAGCGTAGCACGCGCAGTTACACAACACTGTGTCAAAAGCAGAATGTCGGAGTTGCGCCTGCGGCCGCAGAAACCGGCGTCCTGCGGTGAGAAAGTAGGCGGTACTGTGGCGCTGATGATGATGATGATGGTGGTGGTGGTGGATGGTTTGGTTAAGGTGTGAACACAAGAAGAAGAAAACAATCCTGCTGTGAAAACCTTTTCTTGTTCCAGAGAACACGGGAGAAGAACCAGAAAGCGTTGGGTCTCGCTCTCGAGTGGAAAATGTACATTTTCAATTCCCGAGCACTCACGGCAAAGTACTCGCTCGCAAGTGTGACCTTCCCCGACCTCTCCAGCCACCGAGGAAGACTGAGATGCAGTAAAAGACGATATATATATAGTCCGAGTTCCACCCGGAATATCCTGATCAAAACCTCATGAGCACGCTTCTGAAATGGATGTTTCAGTGCATGAACCTGGAGGATCCTGGGAGGCGGCTCTGAAGGGATTTTCTCCGTCTCCCGCCCGCCTTTGAGTCGTGCCCACATCCACTCACTTGCTCTAAACCCGTATATCGCGCTCCGGATTTCCGACGCAGCTGCTCCCCTTCTGCTGCCAAGTCGGTTCTCCGAAGCCTTCCTCATGCGTCCGGGTCGCCGGCGGCGCCGGCAGCTCTTCAGACCAGACCTCCGGCCTGCGTTCATTCTGATCAACGCTCGGTTGTGCTCGTGCACGAGAGATGAAAGAATTTAAATTTACGGACACCAAAGCCGAGACAAACATGCAGAATGAGTCACACGTGTGCAATCAACTGTCCAAACGCCAGAACTGAAAATCTGGTCGTCTTATCTCTTCCACAAACTCATTACGAAAGGATCAGGCGGCACGAGCCGAACAGAAACGGCAGCAGGGGCGAATTTAATTAGATTTTTTATTTTATTTTCGCCATTTGAAAATGTCGCTGTGTTGTTTATCTAAATGGCGACATAATCAATATATAGAGACGGGTGGTGAATCCGAGTCCCACCCCCCCCCCCTCTCTCTCCAGGACTCGACTGATGCAGAGCTTCAAAGAATCCCACTCCCATGAATCCCTCCTGTCTCCGAGCAGTGCCGCGGAGGCTTTGGATCTCGTTCTGGATGAAGAGGCGATAATAAAACCCGTCCACTCGAGCATTTTGGGACAAGAGTACTGCTTTGAGGTGGGTTGATCTGCACCCCTTATTTTTTTATTTATTTTTTTTTTTTTACGGCTGATTGGCTTGTTTGAAACTCGGGTTCTGTATTTGAAAATGTCACCTTCGGCCTAATCGACTAATCGGCAGAAAGAAAAAAAAAATCGATCGGCCGCTGTCTTATATGGAAACTTTCTTCCCCCCTCGAAGGTGACCACCGGTTCAGGGACAAAATGCTTCGCCTGCCGATCGGCCTCGGAGAGGGACAAGTGGATTGAGAACCTGCAACGAGCGGTCAAACCGAATAAAGTAAATACCACGGCTTTGCTCACAAAGGCCGAACGCCTCTCATTTCGTCAGAAGAGTGTAACATGACCAACCGATGTAATTAAAGGACTGCTATAATGCAGTAACAGGATGTCCCGTTTCAATTCCAGGACAACAGCCGACGGGTGGACAACGTGCTGAAGATGTGGATCATCGAGGCTCGGGACCTCCCCGCCAAGAAGCGCTACTATTGCGAGCTGTGTCTGGACGACATGCTGTACGCCCGCACCACCAGCAAACCCCGGACCGACACCGTCTTCTGGGGCGAGCATTTCGAGTTCAACAACCTGCCTACCATTCGTAGCCTTCGTCTGCACCTCTACAAGGAAACGGACAAGAAAAGACGCAAGGTGACGAGCCGCTCGGCGCCGAGGAGTGTTGTTAACCTGCTGCAATAGGAAAGATGCAAACGCCGTCTCGCTTCGGTCGATCCAGGAGAAAAGCACGTACCTCGGCCTGGTCAGCATCCCCATCTCCAGCATCACGGGCCGGCAGTTCGTCGAGCAGTGGTACCCGGTGATCCAGTCCAGCGTGCTGGCCAAAAGCGGCGGCGTCGGGAGCACCAAGGTGATCAACACGTCGCTGCGCGTCAAATCCCGCTACCAGACGATGAACATTCTGCCGATGGAGCTGTACAAGGAGTTCGCCGAGTACATCACCAACAACTACCG
The DNA here is from genome assembly GCF_040956055.1 of Brachionichthys hirsutus. Classification (NCBI taxonomy): domain Eukaryota; kingdom Metazoa; phylum Chordata; class Actinopteri; order Lophiiformes; family Brachionichthyidae; genus Brachionichthys; species Brachionichthys hirsutus. The sequence goes on along the minus strand of NC_090909.1, from coordinate 2,136,794 downwards.
GACGCTGTGCGCCGTCCTGGAGCCTCTGCTGAGCGTGAAAAGCAAAGAGGAGGTGGCGTTCGCTCTGGTGCACATCCTGCAAAGCACGGGGAAGACAAAGGTAAAGGGGGAGGGGGGGGTGGCGGATGTAATCTGATTACGAGATGTCTTCTTCTTGCGTATCGGACTGCGTTGAGCTGAGGCCGCGCTCTCGCCGCAGGAGTTCCTGTCCGACATGGCGATGTGTGAGGTGGATCGATTCATGGACCGCGAGCACCTCATTTTTCGCGAGAACACGTTGGCGACGAAGGCCGTGGAAGAGTACCTCAAACTGATCGGTCACAGATACCTCAAGGACGCCATCGGTACGTCGTTTGGAGCAGCCATTGTGTCGGTAAATGGCTGAACTCTCAGTGTTTTGACTGATCATTGATCATTCTGGGATCTTATCACCTGCAGGCGACTTCATCCGAGCCTTATATGAGTCCGAGGAGAACTGCGAGGTGGATCCCATGCGCGTCCCGCCGTCGGTTCTCGCCGACCATCAAGCTAACCTTCGGATGTGTTGCGAGCTGCTCCTCTGCAAGATCATCAACTCCCTCTGGTGCGCCCCCCCCCCCCCCCCCCCCGAGGGCTGCTGGATACGATCCAGTTCTAAAATCCCGCTCTCCTTTCAGCATATTTCCTCGGGAGCTGAAGGAGGTGTTCGCCTCGTGGAGGGCCAGATGCGCCGAGCGCGGCAGAGAGGACCTCGCCGACGGCCTGATTAGCTCCTCCCTGTTCCTCAGCTTCATGTGCCCGGCTATAATGTCCCCCTCCCTGTTCAACCTGATGCAGGAATACCCTGCGGAACGGACGTCCCGTACGCTCACGCTCATCGCCAAGGTGATGCAGAACCTGGCCAGCTTCAGCAAGTGAGTCCTCGCCCGTCCTCTTGACTCAGAATGACTTTCGTTCGGTTTGTTTTTAGGTAGATTTGGGGTCGGACGCGACTCTAGTTTATTTCTATATGCACCTATAATGAAGATGTTCCTCTCGCTCGCTGCGCTGCAGATTTGGACCTAAGGAGGAGTACTTGTACTTCATGAATGAGTTCCTGGAGATGGAGTGGGGATCCATGCAGCAGTTTCTCTATGAGATTTCCAACATGGACGCCGGAGGGAACGCGGGAGGGTTCGAGGGCTACATCGACCTCGGCAGAGAGTTATCCATGCTCCACAGCTTACTGTGGGAAGTCATGGGACAGCTCAGCAAGGTGGGCGGGGGGGGGGGCCACTCCGTGTGATCCTCCAACTGAAAAAGTGTTTGACAATTTGGTTTTCTCGGGTTTTCTCTCTTTGTCAGGATGTTTAAATTGTTTAAATTCACTTTAACAATTAAAAGTTTGAAATTCTACTTTCGTATTTTTGCTGTAAATTCATTATTGTAGTCGATCACCGCTCTATACACCAATTATTCCGAAATGAATAACGTTGAAAAGTGAAACGCTGTTGATTTTGAAAAGCGTTTCCGTGTTTCCAGGACGCCATCCTGAAACTGGGGCCCCTCCCAAGGCTGCTGAATGACATCAGCGTTGCCCTGAGGAACCCCCAGCTTCACATGCCCACCAATCACCAGCCGGACCGACCGAAGGACCGACTCTTCTCGCGGCCGTCCTTCAACCGCCTCATGTCGTCTGACTTTCAAAGCCTTATGATGCGCGACTTAAACAGGTACCGTCTCCTGGGCTTCACGTCCTTTTGCCGTCTTTAGCGAGAAGTCGTGAGGAAAAAACTGTGCTAATAATCCAAACCTGCGCCTACTTTTATGAGCTATTTATAAATCCCTCCTGTCACAAGTGAGGTCAGATCGACTGAAATCTGCTCCAGGCGGAGGTTAGAGGTCGGAGGTTAAACGTGGGGACGTTCCGCTCTAACGCCGGGTACCTCCATGAGTCTCTCTGTTGTCTCTCGGCAGTTCCATAGACGTCTCTCGCCTGCCGTCGCCGACCGCCGGCGTCTCGGCCGTGGAATCCCTCTCATCCAATTTGAACATGAGGCGTCAAGCCGAACGAGACCTCCGCTCATCGTCGAGGGAGGTGTTCTACGTGACCCGCCCGCCCCTGGCTCGGTCCAGCCCCGCCTACTGCACGAGCAGCTCTGACATCACCGAACCGGATCCGAAGGTACGGTAACATTTAAGAGGGGGCGTGACTATGACCATATGTTCTGAGCGAATCTGCAACGAGAGTTGTGTTCAGGTCCACAGTGTGAATAAGAGCGTGTCCATGATGGACCTCCAGGACTCGCGCATGAACAGCATTTCCAACCTGAACTCCGTGGGGGACATGCTCACCTCCTCCCAAGCATCCATCGCCGGGCTGGGCCACAGCTTCGGGAACCTCTGCGGCCCCCTCCGCGTGGGGGGGCACATGCCAGCCGGCTCAGCGGGCTCCGGGCTGAGGCTGAGCCAGATCGGCCACATAGGCGGGCCGACGGAATCCATCTCTCAGCAGCAGCAGCAGGCGGCGGCGGCCATGCACTTCCCCCTGTCGTTCCAGAACCCCCTATTCCACCTGGCCTCCCAGAACTCCCCGGCCCAGTCTCAGCACCCCCCTCCGCTTCTCCTCGCCCCCGAAGCCGAGAACGGGCACCACGACTATCAGCCGGCCTTCGGCAACAACGCCTTCTCCCGCAGCGAGGACTTGTCGGCGCTGCGCTCGCAGAGCAGTCTGGTGCAGCCCAGCATCGTCCACTCCCACAGCTACAGCGACGACTTCACCCGGCAGAACCAGAACAGCGACTACGCCTGGCACCAGCTGTCGCTGCAGGTGCAGGTAGGACGGCGGCCCGCTCGTCTTCACCGTGGACACATCACAGGAAACACCCACGTGTTTCCATCGCAGCGTTGCTTTGCTTAAGAGCGCGCCTTTAGTCACAGTCCAGTAAAAAATAACCATGAGATCAGTAACCTAGCAACAACAATGGCAGAGCAGACAAACCTGCGCTGATGTTGACTTGTCTTCATCGTACGCCGGTTTGAAAGACTCTTTGATAAGGTGCGGCAAAGCCGTTACACCCCCGCTTCGTCATGCTAAAGATTTTGCGGTTTGTCCCCTTCGCTAAGGTTAGCATCTTCAGCTGCTCGTTAAACGTGTCTCCTGCGTCCAAGGGCATGCAGCAGCCCAGATCCGCAAGGCAGACATTAGATACTCTATTACTCTAAGATAATAGAGTATCTAATGAGTGTGATTTGTTGCATTTTAAAAATTGGGAAAAAATAAGTGCTATAAAAGATGGCGCTGCCGAATGTTGCTTCTGTTGAGCGACAAGCATCCCTGCGTGGACTAGCGGGTTAGCTTTGTCCGTCCAGCTGTTATATTTAAATGCTTTTATTGTGGAGGAACGACTGAATGTCAACCCTGAAGTCTCTCGTGCTGCATGTTGGGATTTTTCCAGCGGTTTTTGAGATGCGGATGAATCCGCATCTCTGCTGCCCTTTTCCAAATCTCTTCGTTCGTCAGGACTTTGAAGCATTTTCTGCTTCAACTGCGCCAAAGTGAAGATCAGTCGATGTTTATGCACCACATATCTGCAAAAACTCTTCTTTTGAATCGGGACTTCGATTTTCCTGTCAGAGTTTGTGTCTTATTGGATTTTACAGGCAGGGGTCGTATTAAACTTTATTTCTTCTTCGCCCGTCACCCCCCCCCCCCCCCCCCTCTTAGGAGTCGCTCCAGCAGCAGCACCTGATGGGAGTCGTGTCTCAGACCGCCACTGGGACAGGCACCCCGGCCTCCTTGGCCACGCCGCCGACTACAGTTCACCATGTGCGCCAAACGTCCGTCGCCCCGCCGCAACACCTGAAGTCGCAGCGGTCCATGAACAATCCGGCCACCGCCACGCCTCCGAAGGTTCGCCCGCAAAGCAGGAACCTCCTCCTCGACTCCTCCGACACGAGCTTCGGCGCTGGTCAGCTGAAACAGCGGCAAACTCAGCAACCGCCGCAGCAGCAACAGCAACAGCAACAGCAACAGCAGCAACAACAACAACAACAGCAGCAGCAGGAAGCTCAGCTGTCGCTGACAGACAGTCCGGCTCCCGGACTACCGTACCAGACGAGTTCTGCCAAAGACAGTCAGGGTCCGGCGGCGGCAGAAGGCTCGACGGACACGCCCACGAAAAACACCAAGAAGTCTCCGCAGCTGCAACTGCAGCCGCCACAGCAACATATGCTCAAGCCAGGCAATAAGCAGGTCAATGTGACGAGAGCCGTCTGGTTTGAAAGCGCTTCAGGCTGTGAAGATGTGGATTTAAAACGCCTGCGTTGCCGTTTCAGGGTTCGCAGTCGACCTTGAACGCCCCGGCGCTCAACGAACGGACGGTCGCCTGGGTGTCGAACATGCCGCATCTGTCGGCGGACATCGAGAGCCTGCGGCCGGACCGCGAGGGCCAGCTGAAGGAGTACTCCAAGAGCATGGACGAGTCGCGGCTGGAGAGGGTTAGCGCCCGCCGGCGCAGCGTCCGGCGCGCCGCTCATTCCGCGCGGCTCGAGTGAAATCCTTGTCGCTGTTTATTACAGGTGAAGGAGTACGAGGACGAGATTTATTCCTTGAAGGAGCGCCTGAAGATGTCCCACCGCAAGCTGGAGGAGTACGAGCAGAGACTCATGTCGCAGGAACAGCAGACCAGCAAGATCCTGATGCAGTACCAGAACCGGCTGGACGACAGCGAGCGCCGGCTGAAGCAGCAGCAAGTGGAGAAGGACTCCCAGATCAAAGGCATCATCAACAGGTGACTAGAGCCGGCGGGCGCGGGGCTCGCAGGCGTACGACGGTCCTCCCGGCGAAGCCGAGAGTCGCTTTTAGTTTAAATAATAATAGGCAAGTGTGGCGCGATGACAAAATTAAGCACTGTGTTCTGAGCATTTACGGGTTACACCTTTAAATATAAATGTCTTTGTTTCAGCCGGACGGTAATTGGCTTAGCTTAGCATGAAGAGTGAAAGCGGAGGAAATCCGTTATGCCGTTATTAACGGGGTGCGATATTGACCAAAAAAAAAAAGATATCTTGGCATTTTCTTGGATTTCATCAATAAGGATAATAAAGAGCTTCAAATTGTCACTCAGGAGTTGAAAGCGATCTCTTGCAGCTCTGATTTGACTCTGTGTCTTTTTTTTTGTTGTGATGTAAATGTTGAATGTTCAAGCCGTTTTTGTAGGGATTTGAATAAGGAAACCCTGGAGGGTTTCCTGTTAGACAAACACAATTTTTAACTTCTGCATTTAAAAAAATAAAAAAATGGCATAAAAAATAATACAAAATAAAACAGACGGAGGATGCAAGATTAAATGTCAATCCAAACTTTTTTTTTCCATCACATTGATTTATTGTTTTCTCTACATTCAGCTGACACTCGTTTTTTTTTTTTTTTTTGATGAAACTCCCCTTTGAATATCAGAGGATGGAAATGCACGTTTTCTTTTGCAGGATACTTTCATTTGTAAACATTTTGATTGGAAATTGCCCCTTGTCTCTGAAGAACATGAAATATAAGGTGACCAGTGGGCCTAAGAACTCCACAGGGGTACCTTTAACACAGGGTTTAGACAGGAGTAACCGTGACTCCTGAAAACAGCACCCATTGGGCTCATAAGTACTACGAGTCTCAAATCTACTTTAGTCTGGAATTGATTTTATTCCAGTAACTGATATCAGGCACAGAACAGCTACTTCATGCCCGATAGCGATCGCAGCTACTGATGGAAATGTGTAATGGAACAGCAGATGGGTGCACACAGAACAGATGAATTTAAACTGCCCGAATTATTCTGAAGGCAGCTCAGATTCAGCTTCGGTGGTGGGTGGGTGGGGGGGGGGGGGCTCCGAGAGTAGATAAACGCACCCACAAATCTTAATATCTCACAGACGCACGAATCCTGCAGGAAATTTGAACGACTCTGGCTTCGTGAGTCTATTTTTGTCAACCGGTGTGTGTGTTTCTATTTCCCTGTTGTCAGACTCATGGCTGTGGAAGATGAGCTGAGAGGGGGTCCCATTCCTGATATTAAGCCCCGAGTCCTCACAGACCAGGTTTGTGCCTGTGTCTACATCTTTTTACCATCCCTATCCGCTAAAACCAGTCATGTGCTAAAAACACGTTGCATCATTCTTGCATCACATCCTAAGCATTCGCCAGAGCCAGAGTGCACTCCACCTGTCGCCATTGGCATTTTCATGTCACATCTGGAATCGCTTTTCACCGTGAATCTAGCTCCTCCGTGTGAAGGAATAGCAAGTTGTCCACGGCAACAATGCATATAATCCCCCTCCCCTCAAAAAGATCTTGATTATGCCGCATCGATTGCTCAGGAATGCCTTGACTGTGACTCACCGGCAGCGCCTCAGCCAGACTCCAGCTGCGTGACGGCGCCGTGTGGGCCGGACTGTGACGCAGGTGAAGAGGCTGCGCTCTGATTACTGAATAGCAAACATCATCTTCTCTCAGCTCAGCAATATCAAGAGCAAATAGAACAAATTGCCTGTTTGGAGACTCGGATTTAGAAGCGTTTCTCACGAGCCTGAAGTGAAAGTGTAATTTCCTTCGGGCGTCACCTTTATTTTTTTATTATTTTTTTTTAATACGTTTGCACGGCGAACCGTCCACGGAGAACCACCTGCGCCCCGCGGCGACGGTGGCGCAGGTGGTTGAGAGGGTAGTCCTGTGATCGAGCGGTTGGTGGTTCGATTCCCGGCTCGGGCGCATGATGGCTCAGATTGTCAGCCTCGCCCGTGTCATCTTACAATATAAAGCATCTTTGAGTATCTAGAAAATCAATGCATTATTATTATTATTATTATCCCGTTCTGTGAACGTTAATCTACCGGAGTAGACTAAAGCAGTTCGTTTGCTTTCGGCTCAAGTAGCAGTGAAAACGATTGATTGCGATATTGATTGAAGTGCTTTTCCTTTTTTAATGACTGTTTGAGGGAAGTTTATTCCAGGTTTAGTTGGACTTGCGTTACTTAGGCTCGGTTTAATTGAGCTGGGTTTGAGCCGTCAATTCCGGTCTCGACGGTGCTAGAGAGAACTTGATATCAGGAATAGGCCCTCGTCATCATCGTCATCGTCATTGTCATCGTTCCTCGCTCGGGATTTTAAAAGCCTCAACCTCCTAACAAACCCAAAAAACACCCAAAACAAAACACACTTTTAGTAAAACCTCAATTTTGACAGTTGTAGTTAATTTAATAGCGTTTCGGGGTTTTATCTTTTCAAATGTAGATTTTGCTTGTATTTACTTTTCGATTTAAATTTTTAGTTTTGTGTGGATTTTTTCCTTTTGAGTTCCCAGGACGTGACAACAAAACGTGGCTCTGATTATTCTACTCTAATAAATCGACTGAGAGTTGATCTGATCCTAATATCTGAGACCAGCTCTAAATGTTGTTGCCCATCGATGAATCCATCGCGCTGTTGTGCAGGCGAAACATTTCCACCGTCTTCCTGCAGTCCTGTCCTGTCTGCCGTGTCTTTGTCCCAGAGGCCGACGTATTAAAGTGGTTGTCTGTTGATGACTGATCGGCCGGTTTACGATGTCGTCTTCTGGAATCGCTGAGCTGAAGGGAAAGCGAGCAGCCGGCGCTGATCGGAGCCGACGGCGCTCGGTGCAGGAAAAAAACCTGCATGAAATATGATCTGCTGTTTACATCGGCGGCCGTGAAAAGATCAGATCTTTGTCGAAATGACGACGGGAAAGAATCCGAATCGTAGCATTTAGCGGTTGCCTTGACGATGCACTGTTTATTTCTTTGCTATCAACCTTAATAAATGGCGGAGGAAGCTGTGAGCTCACTCGTTTTGTCTCTCGTCAGTCTATCAACCAGGTCTACGGTGGCCACCCAGGGTCCTGACTGTCAATACCGATGTGACCAGAGGTCATGACGGTCACACGGGTGTGAGAAGGCCGATGCAGACCCTCCTGCGGAAACCCCCACGGAGAGAAGCTCTTCAGGACCCACTCGAGGTTTCGTCTCACAACTTTCTTAAACAAAAAAAAAAAAACGAAACAAACTTTGCACATTATTCCAATTTTGCCTGAACCAGAACTTGACAATCAGTTTAGCGTGCGGACCGATGCGGCGCAGCGACTCTCCTGTGCATTTTTGACTGAAATATAAGCCAACGCCGCAACAATGGCGACACAAGTGCGCTTCTTGATTTAATTGGGAAAGCGGCGACGCGAGGAAGACGGATTTGTGACTCTCCCCACTGCGAGCGGCGCAACCTTCTCCAGACAAAGTGACATTAATGAGCTCAATATCCCCTCGTGGTGACGGCTGTCCAAGGCTACAAGCGCGTTAAAGCCGTTCCGCCATTCGCCATCTGTTAGCCTCAGATTTCGGCTACGAGCAAAGACTTGCACCGCTGTTTGATTACGGTTAAATCGTTTAGTACCAACTATCATCGTGAGCGGAGACGCAACACAAACGGCGACATTTGTGTGACAATGGGAGGAAACCTGTCTTTTTTTTCTCCAGCATTCTATTGAGGTTTCTACAGGATTACTGCTCAGCCTGAGAGAGAAGCTTTCTGATCTAGAATCTGTGATTCTATGGAGGAAAGAAAAAGAGAGCCGAAAACAAACTGGTAATTGCCCGGGAAAGATGCTAACGGTCGAAAGCTGAAGGCAGCTTGACCCCATATCGGGTTCTAAGACCGCATTCACACCTGATATTAATCTAACGATGGGATCAGCACACAGACACGGCACATTCTTCTTTACACAGCCACATTTTGCTGCTGTTTTTGAGCAGTAGCTCCTTTACGTTGTCTTTTTCGAAGGCTATGCTATCAGGCATCTGTGAAGGACGACGCTAAACGGCCGTAGCTGCAGACGGGGCTTCAGATCACCTTTAGTTTCGCTGCCTCCGTGGTCAGTTTCATCTGACAGACAGTAAAGCGACCGAGCCTCAAACGTCACAAACCAACCCGAATACATCTTTAGAAACAACGACAACAACGATCTGTGCCACTTTCATTATTTCTCTTATTTGCCTCGTCATGTTTTGTTGTACAGCACTTGGTGACATTTATTTGGAAAGTGCTGTATTGGATACAAGTTAATATATATGATTCTAAACATGATGTGCAACTGGAAACGCATCGGCAAAGCAGTGATTTACTCATCCGTTGTGTTTGGTGTTCCTGAAGCATCGATGTGCAACAGTTCTGCATGTGCTTGTTAAGTGCGGGGGCCAGTGTGTGGATTTGGTGTTGGATATTATTCTAATGTACAAAAGACAAAAAAAATAGGTGAACCGGCTTTCTCGTCGAAGGTCCTCTTTTTTCTCTGCCCCCCCGGTGAGAGTGACTCAGACTTTTACATTTAGATAGTTGAAGAGACGACGGTGACAACAGCAGAACAATAAAGAGATTTCTGTCTTACAGTCTGAGCCCAGGGCCCAAAATAACATCGATGGAGTTTTCTTTTTTGTAGGTGACGATTAAGCAGAACCATTTATACCACGTGACATGATTTATCTTAACCTCTTGCCTTTAAAGCAAATTTTCCTTCAAGATAAATATACAAATACATTTATGTTACCAGAAGGGATGTACATTTATTCTTGTATGTAGGATGTATTCAAGGTTAGGCCTTTAGGCGTGTTGAAACCCCGATGCTGATTTTATTAACTCTTCATGCTGCAAACCAGAAACCACAGTGCTACGGTGTGACTGCGTCCGTGGGATGAGAGCTCGTATAAATTCCCCATTTCTTAGCAGTGGCATGATAAAGATATCTCAGCCATCGTCGTTAAATACCAAATGAGAAGCGGTGCTCTTACCGACGCTGGATTGCAGTTTTAAGTCATCTCTCCTTTCAGATATGCAGTTTAGATATTTTGATTTTTACGAGGAGCTGCAATCCGTGATCTGAAAAATGTCTAGAATAATATAAATATATAAGAAATGTGTATTATTGAAAATCTATCTATATTAGACTTCTATCTCTGTGAGGATCCTCCTTCTGCTTAACAAGCCGAGAAGACTAATAAACCTCCATTTATGTAACACACAGTACTTTTACTATAAAGCTTATTTTAGCCAAATACATATTCAGCTTTAATTCTCTTGCTGGTTTTATTGCTATTTTATGATTTCTTGTACATAGCTTTTGATCATCCCAGAGCCATTTCTAAAATGTATGCTGTTGTATTTTTTGCACCGCTCATAAAAAGCTCCTCACAGATGCAGGATGAGATTAGCGCTGCTCCAGGTATTCGTCAAACTCTCAGGTGTTACAAGGAACACAAAGATATTGCTAACAACAGCTTTTGATATCACAGATGCTGAATGTTTAAAAAAAAAAAACTGAACACACTGTTTGGCGACTGACCACAGAAGCTAAAAAGAAGCACAGGAAGTGATCGGCCGGCGCTGAGGCGACTACTGTGCTTTTATTTTGGTAGGTCCCTGGCCCTCCTCTCATCCATATAGTGTATTTTACACCTTCTCTTGTGTTATTTGTGACAGAAAGGGGCAGGCGCTGTGTTTCTTGCTCCAAATTAAAACCCTACAAATTGTCCACTGTAATGAAACACAGCAAGCCTGGAAGTTACTGAAGAAATGCTTTGGCCCCGCTTAAAGCAGGGCCAAATGAATGGAACGGTGTATCGTGTATATTTTAAATAAGAATATTTAACAACTATCAACATATTTATGTTTCTTAAATGGATGTACAGTATAGCATTTAAAAGTATGTTTCCTGGCAGCTACTATTCTGCACAATTGAGCTACTGTGTCACAAACATATAGTCGGTGGGATATCTGACTTGAATTGGGCCTAATGGATGTAATACCTTCATTTACTTGACTTTTATTTTGAAAGAAGCCATGCCCCGTGGATAAGCCATACCCTCCAGCCCCCCCCTGATGTTGTATGGTGGATGTTCAATGTGTGTAATTTTATTTATAATGGTAGTTTACTGTAGATATGATTGCGCTTGTAACTAATATTATTGTCAGTATACTTGATTGACATAATTTTTTTTGAACAAAGGGAATGTACTCATTTTTCAGGTGATTTTTTTCTGAGTGATTTAAATAAATGATTAAATCCTTAATTGGAGATCTTATATTTGATGTGTCCGAATGTATTATTATTTTTTTTTGATATTCCAAGGAGCTTCCTGTCTCAACTCATCTGTTAGTCTATCCATCTTCATGCCGAACAAAAAGGGTCTCAGAGCTGATCCCTGGTGCACTCCCACCTCTACATTAAACTCCCATGTTACTCCTACTGCACAGGGTCCTGAAGAATCAAACAGTTTTTTTAATAACGTTGGTCAACAGCGCCCTCTGGCGGCGTATTTTAAAACTGGCAAGCACAATAAAATAAACTCATCTTTAAAAAGTTAAAACCATTAAATTCAGCAGAATATTTTGAGTTCTTTAGAATATATATATATTTAAGGCCGCCTGTATCAACCACAGCGTCACAGGACAAAAAAAAACCAATGTGAAAATAGCCTGAATTATCTTAAAACTGTGGAAACAACGTGCAAAAACACAAGCGGTGCAAAGTGTTTATTAGAGCAACTTTATTTACTATTTCTAACAAATCACAAATGTGTGTTTACAGCTGGACAAGACGACACCGATGGCTGGATTTGCTTATATAGTTTGTACAATGTAAAAAAAAGCAACTTGTAATTTGTTCCACCTCAAAGAAAACAAACACAAAAACAGAAACAAACTGTAATTGTTACACATTTCTCAGGTGACACAAGTTTTTCTGCAGAATTTGAAACGACACCATCAGAACACTTAAAGAAAAAAAAACACCCAATATTAGCCAATGCTAGTGTTTCGGTACAGAGGATTCGATGGACATGTCTTTACAGGCTGGACAGAGGCGTTGGCAGTGCTGACAGAGGCATGTATCTATTGGTGTCGGTCCGGCTGGTCCGGATGCACACGCTGTTGAGTGGGATAGCCAGCGGCCCGGCTTGCCCAGACACCTCCTCAGAATTAATGTTATAGTTGATGCTATAGGGCATTTTGGACATAACGGCCACATTCAGCTTATGCAATACATTATGAAGCGCCAGCCGATATTCTTTTCTCACCAGGCAATAGATGACGGGGTTGAAGCAGCTGCTGGTGAAGGCCAAGCAGTTAGCCAGAGGGAAGAAGTAGGTTTGAGCCCAGTAGAAGGAGAGGCTGATCTCAATGACGTCCAGTTGGATGAGGACACTCCAGAGTGTGAGGATGTTGTAAGGGAACCAACAGATGCAGAAGGAAAGCACGACCACGGCTATGGACTTCGAGATGTCGGTCTTTCGCAGGCAGTTGCTGCCCTTTAGCTTGTGGCGGCAGAGGAAGCGTAGCAGGAGCAAATAGGAAAGGGTGATGGTGGTGTACGGCAACAGGAATCCCAGCACCACTCGCACAAGCTGGTTTATCCCGAGCCAGGCCGTACCTTCGGGAAAAAGCAGCAGGCAAACCGTGTCGTTCCCGCTGCCCACGTGCCTCAGATCAGCAAACACGGCCCGGGGTGCTGCCGCTGCAAGCGCCGCCGTCCAAATGAAAGCGGTCACCATCGGGGAGGTGGAAGGCCTGCTGCAAAAGGAAGCGCCGGACTTCAGAGCAGTGGCCACATTGTAGTAGCGGGTCAGACTCATGGCTGTCAGGAAGAAGCAGCTAGCGAAGACATTGAGCCCAGTTAGCAGGGACACCGCTTTGCACGTGGCCAAGCCGAAAGGCCAGCTGTAGTCCAGGGCGATGTCTACGGCCCAAAAGGGCAAAGCCAGGGAGAAGAGCAAGTGGGCTAAAGCCAGGTTGAACACGAAGAAGTTGATGGTGCCTGTGGTGACGGTGCGAGTAGAATAGAGCAGGAACATGACCAACAAGTTCCCCAACACGCCTGCCGTAGCCACAATAAAGTAGACGACGGAGATGACTACTCTCAACCAGGGGGCTCCATCGTCAAGAATGTCCAGCCCGCCATCAGAACTGGCGTTGTGCAGGATCAAGTGGGAGTTGTTGCAACCATTCAGGATACTGTTGAGGAGCTCCAGTCTCTTGAAGTCAGAGTCGGACATGCTGCCGCTCTGAAGCCAATCCTGTTTGGTGATTGAGATGTTTCCGCCCGTCTCTCCTTGCGACAATTATGAACTAAAAATGTAAGTTCTGGCTGTCTGTTTATCGGCTGACAGTCATTTATCCCCTGCAAGAACGGAGGAAATGATTATTATATAATAGGTGCTGCAGCCTGCGAGCAAATAAGTTCATTAGTGTCGTCTCATAAACTAATTACACCCAAGTGTTGACCGCAGAGTCCGTTCATCTGATCCAAGTCTGAAAGAATCAAACTTCTCCGGGAAGAAATATCCATAAACAAGGTGATCCAATCAATTTTACCTTCAAAGTGTAAGAATCTGTTAGAGTTACCCGAGAACTGCTTCAGGAATTGAATTTATTTTGGAACGGAACGGCCACATTCGCTGCCACCGTGTTGTAAAAAACAGCCTCATTGTTTGATTTGTTAAAATTTATCAGTAAATACATGACCAATAGGATACATGATATTCCTCTTTAAATAAAAAGTAGCAAATTTGCTTGGAAAATTACCATCCTTTTAGATTTTTGATTTAAATCTAGAAGGAAATTTAAACTAAAGAACTGTTAAAGTTGAAATTCGAAAAATGCAAATTAATACGAAGAAAGTGACATTTAAATGTTATTCTTAAACACATACAATATCTTTGACATGTCAAAAATATTTTATGTAATCTGAAATATTTCAGGTATACAACTATATGTAGAATAAATTCTCACCTGGATCTCACCGAGGTAAATTTCCAGCTTTCAGCACGAGCTCCGCTGCACAAACACGAAATCATCTTGAAAGCGGACGACCAGATTGTGGATGTCCCCCACCCTGAATTCATGCTCCACCCCATCATATTTTACACTCTGAATATTCAGACTGGAAATATCCAAGTGAAGGAAAAGAGCCCAAAGAGAAATAAATGCTCTCACTGAGATTTAGAGGGAAATATTGTCCAGGAAACAAATATCTTTAGAGATTCCTTCACCTTTGTTTTTTCTCTTTCCATCTTGAGTCGAAAACGTTCTTCCTTTACACCAATAAACCAGTTTATTAGATAAAACCACGAACCTGTTTGAAAACGGTTGCATCAAATTAAAATTCATGTTTGTGAACTCCGATGAGGTAAAGCATTAAATACATCATCGGCGCTCGGTTTTAAATTGAGCGTATGCCAACAAGGATGAGACAATTATCATGTTCTGTTTTCAGACACCAAATCCAGCCCAAGGAACTCGTTAGAATTTACATCTTATTCCCGTTCCAAAGACAGAGCCGTCCTTTCTCCAGAGTAAACACTTCAAAACAAAAGCGTTATTGAGGCTCTAATTTTCCGCTCAGCGGCTGTGAGTAACAATATGCTCAACATATTGACGACGCCTTTAATGACACTTTGCACAAGTGAAAAAAAAAAAGACTGACAGATAATATGTGCAGTGGAGACAATCCCCCCCCCCCCCCCCCCCTTCCCTATTTATATCTGGGGCATTGCTTAAAGATTAGATCGAGCAGCAGACATGACTCTTCATTAGCAGCCGTTGATGGTGGAAAGAACATCAGCAGTGAATGACTAAATGAGATTAGCTGGGAATGGGCGGAAGGGCGGAGACGGAGATGAATGTGGGCCTGTCTGAGCCGTCTCCATCAACCAGCTGAACAAAACATGCAGTGTTGCCCGCGTGTTCTCATGGCGACCACACGCTACAGCTACATGCCCGACCCAGATGTTTCATGCCTCTTTATGCGATCCTGCTAAAGCGAACGATTCCGCACGCAGGCCAAAGCTTTAAATGGGCTAAATTCAATTTACAACAGAATTTAATTTAGAACAGTTGAAGTTAGGTAGTTTATTAACTGCGCATTAATTTACTCTATAAGTAAGAAATCGACAATTTAAGACCAGTGTGCTTTCTGGCGCGATTTATTGAAACACACTTGCGCACACACTGCAAGGCAGAGGCGGGGCCGTGACGATATAAACAGTGTGAAATGATTAATGATTGATTTTCTTCTTGTTTCAATAAATTATTCTGTTCTTTGATAATAAATAGATCATTTTCATGTGATTAACAGGATTAATTTTAAAATAACAGCCATAATTTAACACTTTAATGCTTTTATTTTGACGGGATTCTATCTCCTCCTAATCCCGGTTCAGTTATGGTTCAATCATATTGATTTGTATCAGTGGGTATATTATACCATGCGCTTTATATCTTTATCATTTACATAATGAACGATGAGTCTAATTCCTATTTGTTAATCATGCAGGGTTGTTTTTATGTTCGGGTATTTTAGGTGCATGAAATTTAATTTCTGAAGATCTTTGTGGTTATTTTTGGTCAGAATGAACATCGGAGATGTGGTTTTGTCGCCACCCTTTGGGAGAACAGAATACGACATTCATCGTGCCAGAAAGAGGAGGACGCAATGACGCATGGAAGCAGCTCCGGCTGAAGAAGTGAGCGTGGTGACGAGGAGAGAAATAAAATAAAAATAAATCACACAGGAAATACACAAAACACTGTCAAATTGTGGACACAAATCGAACAACAACAACAACAAAAAGAGTAACAGCACGCGTAAATCTTTTAAAATTCTAAACCTGACAAGTGTTCAACTGTCAAAAATAAAGGAAGAAATTAATCCAACTGAAATTGTTTTTAAACATTGATTTTATTAATAATTGTTTGATTGAAAAGATTAGCTTTGACATCATCTATATTTATATGAATGGAAATTGTTATAAATGTTTTTATTATTAGCAGCACCTTTCACACAGTGTGTGTGCGTGTGCGTGTGTGCGTGTGTGCGTGCGCGTGACAGGGTGCCCCTGTGCAGCTTTATATCTACTACGCCCCTGGCCAAAAACCTTTAACAACACAATGACGACTTGAAATACAAAAGATTTCCACCTTTGCTACGTCACTGAATGACGTGATGTTGTTGTTGTTGTCACGTGACGCACGTGAAAGCCTTTAACGAACCTAACGACGCTCCTCACGCCGCTTATTTGCGGTTTTGTTCCGCCTCCGCCCGACCTTAACTTTAAAACGAACTAGTCCCCCCCACCCCCCCGGCTCGGCTGCGGGCACGCACGCGCACGCACGCAGATCTAGCGGGTTGTCATTAACGTTAATAACGTTATCTCTCGCTTGCCGTGGACGGGGACGGGGACGGGGACCGGGACGGGGACGGGACTCCGGTTCAGGTGCTCCGCCGTGATTGAGACGCAGAAGTTTGCGCGCTACGAGGACCTGAACGCACCGCGAGGAGATCCGTCGCCCAGATCAGAGGAGCGACCTGCCGCCTGACGGACGCCTCTCAGGTACGGAGTGAAGACGGAGCCGTTAACGAGCGGGACGGTAGCGCGCGGCGGCGCGTTCACGTGCCGGGGGGGGGGGGAGATCTGAGAGTTACGAGCCGAAGTTAGTCGGGAACGCGGAACGTCAGCTGTAGTTAAACACTTGGACAAGTCGCGTATCCGCGGGGCTGATGACGCGTCCGCGCCCGCGCGCGCTGCCACGGCTTTGATCACCTTTGTTATCGCGACCCGCGCGTTGCGGGTTCGGAGTTAAGTTGCGCTAAGTGCGCGCAAACGGGACAGACAACAAGGCTGCCATTGTACCGGATCAGCGGCGGATTAACGGAATTCCTTTTCTCTGCACTGTCTGGATCGCATCCAGCCCCCCCCCCCCCCCCCCACGGGGGGGTTCACATCTTTATCGGCCGCTGTTCGATGTTCAGGTGAGTGAGTGGGACAGAGCAAAACAGCAGCTTCTGATTATTGATTGATTATTTGCGCTGCGTAAAGTCAGATATTAACGGATGCGGCGTCATCACGTTCAGGATGGAGGCATCAGATATAAACAACTAAAAGGAAAGCGCCCCCCCCCCCCCCCCCAGGTAAAGGAACCGGTTCCTAAAACGAAAGTTACGCATGTAACGGGTTCTATGAATCAGGGATGGAATAGAACTGCTGGAGGAAGGATCCACACCCCGGCCTCTAAACCCCGGCTGGACCTGACAAAGCATGATGATGAATATATTTAGTAGATAGAATGTAAGCGCAGTACAAGTACAGTCACACAGTAGCATGTATTACAGTACAAGTACAGTCACACAGTAGCATGTATTACAGTACAAGTACAGTCACACAGTAGCATGTATTACAGTACAAGTACAGTCAGACACCCTGTCTAAGAGGAGCATTTCTGCATTTAAAGATAAACAGATTATTTTTATTTGTTTCCCCACGAAACCCTCCCACCCTCCTCACAGACACATCATGCACCGTGCCCCCCCCCCCCCCTATGTTGCCGACCAACATGTGGGGAGGTAATCCCAGCTATTAGGGTAATCTCCTCAGTATGACGATCAATAGGGAGGGTGTGTGCTGACTGTGTGTGTGTGTGTGTGGGGGGGGGGGGGGGTCTGAAATTTGTGTTGAAGAAAAATTAAATCATCTAGATTAGGTCAAGAGACCGGGGTCTGGAGGGGGGGGGGGGATGGGGGCAGACAGGAAGACGTGAGGGGTAAATCCGTCTCCCCTTTGTGTTCGCTGTAATCTGGAGTAAATGAGAAGGAAGAACTTTTAAATTTCATTTTAAACTAAAAGTCAATAATTTATCGTGCCAGGAAAGATTTTAACGTTCCGCTTTGATGTTTCATAAAAATGACGGCCGTGCCGACAAATAATCCGGAACAAAATGCCGTCAGTTATATTTTTATGTCTGTAATCCGGCTGCGAGGCCCGTCTACAGATAAAGCGGCAGTCTTTGCGCTTGTGTCCCTGAACGCATCGTGAAGTAGTTCAAACGCAGCGAGCGCCTTCGGGCTCACGTTCAGGATATCCTTTATATTACCTTCTTTTAAAAGAGTAAAATACAGAGACGCCTGTCAATGGTTCCGCTGAAATTAGCAGCAGTCATCCGTCACTGCCAATAATCCCATTCTTACTGGAATCATAAAGATTTTAACTTCTGCGAGCCCTCGAACACCCAAACCCTGTTTTTTTTACTCCCGTTAACCCCACGTGCGCCGGATTCGCCGCTCGGGATATCGCCTTTCAAGGAACGGCGGTCGCACTTAAACGTAACTGCACATGTCTGCAAATATGAGCGCCCGCCTCTGCACTCTGATAAGCGTGTGCACATGCGTGAGCACTTTCCTTCTGAGGGTGCGACCTAACAGCAGCAGCGGCAAACGGGCGTCATGCGGTGAATGATGACACGGACGGCGTGCCCTTCCCCCCCCCGATTGTATTTGTACCTGGAATCAAAATGCCGAACTCCAAGACGGAAGCGCTATAGGTCGTAGCCGTGTGAAGAAACAGGGTGTGGTCTGTCGTGACTCAGGTAGGACGCTGGAAATAAAGAGAACGTGCCCTTTAAGTCTCCAGTGGGGGGACTGGAGAGCAAACACTGGCGAAATGTCCAGATGGGAGACGGGAGGGACGAGTAAGGAATCCACAGAGCCCTTCTGCTCGGCCCCGTTGAGACGGAGGGAGGCGAGATCGGATGGGGCCGAGGGAGTCCGGTTACTATCGGCTCATTCTACCCCTTTGAAGCAGCGGTGTAAAAGATGATATACCCCAATGGGAAACCTAATCCGGGCCCTGCTGCCCGGCTGTCATTCTTTTGCCGCGGGGTAAAATCGCTAAACAGGTATCGCCTTCCCTTTCGATTCTTACCTTAATCATAGCAGGAAGTGACACGCAATGTCGCTCTCTGCTTGCGTATCGACATCGGCCGCGCCACTCGAGCAATCCGATCTCAAGCATTGATCAAGAAGTAGAAGAGACACAAGAGCCGTCCCTTCCTTAGGCATTAGAAGCTGCTCTAGATGTGTAGCAGCTCGAGCGATAAGTTAATTTGAATATCTTGGTTTACTGGTAATGCGTACTTTGAGATTTTAGTTAATTGACCAGAGACATTTGTTTAAATTGAGCTCCGGTAAATTGGAAATGTCGCGTTTCACCATTCTCAAAATGCTCCGTGGACACAAAGACGATCCAGAAAGAATCGGCTGATTCAGAGAAAACGAATCTGCTGGAATCTTATTGTAGAATTTCAGGCGGAGGTAATAATTCCGTTGAATCAGGAATGATGCTACACTCTTGCGCATGTATCGCCGTCTGTGTCCCACTTGGGAGCGTCTGAGCTGCGTGGGACGCCAAGTGGTAAACTTTGGTATTACATGCATCCAGTGACTGAGCGTAACTGTCACAGCCTGTTTCTTGTTTCTGACTAACTTTACAAACACAGACGGGGTGAAGTAATTTTTTCGTCATATCCTGTTCTGCACATATTTAAAATATGTAAATCTGTTTAATGCATTGGCAGTTTGATCTGTACAAGGTGAGGCTGAATTGCACCAGACATAAGGCTGAAGTAAAAAATGGCCAAGTGAAAGACAGGAAGCAGGGTGATAGAGTGACATAAAGGGAGACAGAGTGAGTCTGAGCTGACCTTGCCATGATAATCTAATCCCTGCCGAGAGTGCTTTTTTTAGACAGCAAGTTAATACCAGCAGATTATGCTCCAGTGTCTCCCACACTGGCCAATCCACACTAAAAACAGTGACTGTGGATCTTCAGATAAATTAACATCGGCGAGAGTTACAAGAACATTTCGCTTTGGGTGGCGTCTTCGGCGCCAACACCTGAGCGCCACCTCTCGTGTCTTGCGTGGTCACATTCCCACGACAGGTCGCATCCCTGCTAAGGATCTCTCATGGCTTCATCCGTCCTCTCTCTCCCCGCCCTTTGCTTTGCAGCACCAGGGGGCATCCGCGATAAAAGGCCACTCATCGAGCAGCCCGTCTCATGCTACGAAGAGTAATCCCTGCATAGTATGTTGTGTAACCAAGTGGACGGTTTGACGAAGAGGGGGGGGATGGGCACAAATGTCCACAAGTTCGCCCCTGCTTGTGACTGTTGAGCTCATGGCAGTCTAATCTCTTAGGTACATTAGGCTGTTCGCCCACAGAGCTGTGCTGCTTCACGGTTCGTCATTCTAGGAACGCCGCTCGTTTTTTTTTTAAGCACCTTGCACGGATTGGCGTAGTTGTTACGTGGAGGTGCTGTGCTTCGAGAAGCTGGTCATCATTATAATCTTCGCACACGGCAAAGCTGCATCGGACCGGAATGATGAGTACGAGTCCCAGGCTGGCACCTCGGAGAGTGTCGACTTTTCCCACATCTGGAAGGAGTCAGTGAGCGAGCACAGAAAATACTTCTGCAGAGAAACCTAGTTTCCTTTTTTACTGCTGTGGCATCTTTCTGTACTGGTGTGCATCAGGGCTGACTCTAAGGCCGGCTTTCATTTCAAAACAGTTTCACGATTCTACGCTAAAAACGTGTCACGTGACTCGCCCTTCGGTGTGGATAAAAAATTTCCAACTGAAATTCAATTTGCAATTTTACATTGTGTAGCAGACATGTTTGAGCTTTTAGGTTGCTATGACGACATAAGAGACAAATGGGGAATCTTTGGGGATTCCCTTTGCGTACAGATTACATTTGCTCAATTAGCCACTCATTTGTTTTGTCTTATGCTTCAGTTGTGTGTCGAGCGGCAGACTTGAGGCGTGGCTTAGCGAGCGGCTAGGGCTTTGAAAGCTAGCATAAGGACAGTCACATGTCGCCTCCAGTCAGGGGTGGGTTGTCACAGTGATGTTGTTGTTGTTGTGTTAATATTTGGCTGACTTCAGCACATCCTCACAAACACATCCAGGAATTCCCATCCGAGCAGGATGTCGGAGGCGTTCTGGCGTCTTTGGTGTGGTGGATATTGAAGTGTCTTTGCTGCGTAAATTCAGGCGAAATGCTTCTCCCAGATCCCAGTAGGAAATCACGCCCACAGGCTTGGTGCAGGAACCAGGCACGCACACACACACACACACACTAGCTCTCAGCATCAGTGTTCCGACCATAGGGAGTTTGTGCTGAGCTGGTTGGGACGTCAGGATGAATCAATGCGAGGACAGCTGACTGGACATGCCTATTCATCTGCCAAAGAAAAGAGAGCGAAAGAGGGAGCGAGGGATTCTAAAAAGAAACGAATTAAGCCCCGGAGCAACATGTTTGCCATCTGCATTACTTTATCCTCCGAAGGGTTCTCCGTATTTATGGGATGAAGGAAGAGGGAGGGGATAGACGGCGAATGTACGGCGAGGAGGAATGACTTCTATTCACAAAGAAGGAATTGCATTTCCTGGTTTGACACAAACACCACACACCTTTTTTTTTTGGGGGATATGAAAGATATAACCGAGTAGCGTGAACTAAACACGCAGGCTGCGTTGACAAAGGCGTAAGCTCATCCTGTGGAGGCGGCGAGCTCCACGCTCAATCACTCATGGCCCGTTTATTCCCATCTGTTGCCCTCGGCGCTCCGACTTCATCCCCATTGTGCTAATTCATTACCCTCGCCTTAACATTAACCCTGTAATTGCCACCGTCCAGTTTCTCTTGCTTGTTTCCCCTCCCCTTCTCGGGGACAGCGTTCCACATCACACTAATCTGACAGCGTCTGCCTACCGAACACCTGCCACGTCCAGAAAAACCTCCCGAACTCCTCCCTGCTCCGGACACCCAGTCCAGTGTGAACGACGCATAGGTGGGCTCGCATGCAGGCAGGTCAGACCTCGGATGCAAACACAGATAATTAGACGCACCTAGAAGGTCCCAAGTCTCCGAGCACGTGGTGTCCCCCCTCCTCGCGTTCAATACAAGACAAGCAGGACTCATCTTTTGTCCCGCCTCGTCGCGCAGACATGTATTTAGGAGACAGCGATGTGGCCGAGGCCTCTTTGCTTTAACAATGACCCCCCCAATGAGGAATGGAGGGCCAGACATGAGGCGATGTGACAGTTCTGGTGCGGCCAACACAATAGCAGGTCTTTCTTTCGACTGCCCGGCTGGTTAAACGCCACGGAGGATCTTTCTCTGCGAATGCTCTAGTAAATATTAAGAAGATTTATTGATCAGCTTGTTTTTGGGAGGAGAACAACGGGCTGTTGGGTTTTTGTTTCGGTGTCTCGACGTGTTAGAGCTTTATAAAATTTAGTTCATGTGATATTTAACCTAATATTTACTCATCCCCGATTTGTGGCTTTGCGTGTGGCTGTGTGCGCGTAACTTTGTTAATAATGGACTATTGATCGTGAATTAGAGCGAACCGCCCCTTAGGGTACATCCTGGTTGGCCAGGGATGAACGCGTCTCTTCATGCTTCGCCTCACACACTCAATTTAAACATAGGGAACCAAACCAGTGACGCACACACACACACACGTTGAGACACACACACACTGTAATGAGCACAGACTGCGAAAGGACAAAGGTCACTCAGATTGTACATGGTTTTTCGGTTTTACACAGTCAAAAGCGCTTGCGTGCGATTCTCAGGTCAGTCATCTGGTCGTTGTTTCATCTGGGGGGGGGGGGGGGTGATTTCCAATCGTCACCATTTTTATTTACTTAAGCATCTTGAGGGCGGTTTAATTACAAATCAAATTTGTCTTTACAAGGTAGTGAGCTAGCAAAGCGCTAATGTCCACTTGTGCTTTTAGTTTGAAGCACTAGCAATTAATTTCCTTTTTACTAAAGTTAACTTTAAACTTCACAGATATGCTGGTCTGGAGTGGGATGAGAAATGGACCAGTCCGGCTCAAAAGAATGACAGAACGACATAATATTTTGTTTGTGAATTCAGAGTGAAATGAAGACAATGCTCAGCTTTGTTTTCTATTTTCAGATATTTATGGCCAAATGCGTTGCAGCATCTTCAGAAGCACCTCTTCGCCCACCAGAATGGAGACTAAAACTGTGATTTAAACTTTGGACGGGTTGAGGATTTTTTTTTTTTTTTTTTACACAGCTGTGCTTTTTGACACACTTGCGAAAGTAATGGAGACAGAAGAGAGAGAGGATGCGTCGCCGAACCCGACAGCCGAAGATAAAGCAGAGACGAACGAAGTTGCGACTTCTGGCCACGCCTGTGGGATTTGCGGGCGAAGCTTTCCACTCCTCAGCTCATTGTCCCAGCATATGAGGAGACACACTCGGGAAAAGCCATACAAATGTCCATACTGTGATCACAGCAGCGCCCAGAAGGGCAGCCTGAAAGCCCACATCCGAAGCCACAAACTGGGCCTGTTTGGCCACAATCTAAGAGACATGGATGGAGATCAAGGTCAGAAAGATATCCCCGAGACTCCTGATCCTGCTGAAATGGTCAGTGTGCCACAGAAGAGTCATGCAGTCAATGGGAAGGTGAAGAAGAAAGGAACAAAGAAAAAAGTGAAGGGTACAGAAGGTGTTGAGGACGGTGACGAAGCTGATGGTGTTACCTGTACCTGCTGCATTTGTGGCCAAGTTTTCCCTCAGGTCCTACTACTCAAGTCCCACATGAAAAAGCATCGCAGCTCCCAGGATTACGGTTGTCGGATTTGCGGACGGCGCTTTCGCCAGGCTTGGTTCCTCCAAAGTCACATGCGCATTCACAAAGCGCAGTTACGGGGTGGCAAAAGCAACGAGCCGCCGACCACCATCAACGGAGTTCCTCAGGACCCCGCATCGCTGATAAACGAAGAGTGCCTCTATGAACGCTGTGCTGGCTGCGGAAACTTCTTCTCAGACTGCAAGACACTGCGAATGCACGAAAAGTTACACAAATTGAACCACGGCCGCAATCAGACACAAAAAACATGGCAAGAAGAGATTGAAATCTCAGATATGGATGCTGCCAAGAGAGATTTCTTGGAAGGCCTGGACCTCAAGTGCGTCGCTTTAGGGGAAACCTCTCAGGCAAAGAGCCTGGGCAGGGGAATTCCAGGGCTCGATCCAGTTTGTAGCTACCAAGCGTGGCAGTTGGCCACTAGGGGGCGATTAGTTGAGGCCACAGAGAAAGGCCTGGGATGGGAGGAGAGGCTCGCAGATGCCGAAGTGACATACGACACGGAGAAGGGCGAGTACGTACCGCTGAAGCAGGAGAAGAAGAGGAAGCCAATAGACTCCGCCAGCTCCAACGGGAAGAAGATAAAGGGCGCACAGACTAAAGGCGGCGACAAGTCGATCTACAAGAAGGACCGCATTCTGTTGAACGGACTCGGTCATGCGTTTTATCAGGTGATGCAGACAAAGACGGCCAAAGATGTTCGCCTCACGGTGGAACAGGTGAACAGCATGAGGAGCAAAGACAAGGAAGGTAAGTCATGCACAATCGGACCGTAGTGTTGCAGTCTGACAGGATATGAATTGTTTTGATGACAAGTTCAGGTCAGTTTTGTCCAGTTTGTGCTGAGGTGTGTTTCTCCGTGGTGAATATTGTATTCTTGTTTTTTTAAATAAATATTCCTGGAAGTGCAGATATGACCGTTTCTAATAAAAACAAGCCGGCTTTGTTGATGACGGACCAAAGTCTCTCTGACGTTGCTTCTTCTGCTCTTGCCTACAGACAAAAAAACACGCTTCTCTGATGACTGTGATTTCCAAGCTGGCGACACCTCTGTATTCGGGTCTGACCCGCTGGTGCAGAACCAGGACGTCCTGGGTTCCCACGGCAACCACAGCACCGTTCTGGCCAATGTTAGCCAAAGTGGCTCCAAAGTCTCCAGATATATGGACTACCTCAGGAGCAGGAGTGTGATGCTCAGTCAGCCATACTGGAACCCGTACACATGCCTGCCAAGCCATGGCTCAACAGAGCCCAACGTTAAATGTACTGATGTCAAAGGACAGGGGCAAAAGTCCAACGATGCCGGAGGACTCCTTAACCTGTCCTCGTGGGCGACAAGTGGAGGCGACGCCACGGGGAATGATCTGGTACAAACGGAGGGCTTGGTGACACACCAGTGTCCGTACTGTGCCCACACTAGCAGCTACCCAGAGGTGCTGTGGATTCATCAGCGGGTGGCACATAGAGTGGATAGCAGCAGCTCCGTGGTACCCAAGTGGGCGCCTTGCATTAACAACCCCAAGAGCTTAAGGTCAAATGTGACCCAATGGAGACGCACAGGACCTCCACCTTTCCTTGAGGGCACGGACTGCCCTGCATTACCTGCACCGAGAAGCCAGCGCACACTGCCTCCAGGATCCACTACCCACATGGGCAGAAAACGCTCGGCTCCCAAAACGAAATCAGGAGTCCCCAAGTCCAAGCATCAGCCAAATGAGTTTCGTTCTGATGGGAAGCAGGCAAGTGAGACGATGGGATTCCTACCTCAGAATAAATTTGGTGATAATAAGCAGGCAAAGGAGGGTGGAAGCAAAAGCTCTAGCAACCAGGCGACGCCATCGAGGAGTATTGTTCCCAGGAAGAGTACGCCTAGATACCGGGTTGCAATTCAACCCAAACCCAGAGCCCACAGATCTGCAGGGGAAGCAAACTTCCCACCGGAGGGATTGGGTTTTATGTTGTCCAGAAAACATGGTGACGCTTCGTCCAACGCGACTGCAGACGGACTCCAGCCCCGTAGGCAGTCGTGGGACTCTTCCTCAAGTCCAGCAGGTCCTGGTCTGTGGGCGACCACGAACATGTGGGATCACAAGTCATATTTCGGACCGCTGCGTTTTTCTCAGGGAAAAAACGAACCGACGGGAGAAAGACCGATGGACGTTAATATTTTAAGTCTCCTGAAAAACTACAGTCCCCACGAGCTTTACCGGCACTGGGGGTTTGTTGATCCCAGAATGGATCCGCAAGGTGAGGAGGCGATGTGTGTTTTCGTTCAGTTGATTAAATACCGGCATGTAATTGGCTTAATAATGATTCAAATCAAAACACATTTCACTTTTACATGTCCCTTTTGTCCTTTTCTTTTTTTTCTAGCACTGTTGCAGTTCAATGGACATTATGGGAAAGAAGCCAGCGCCGCCTCTGAACCTTCTAAACAAGTAATCTTTCTTTAATTGCACAAGGCTTCTGAATGTGTTTCCGAGCTTTCAGACTGTGGATGAGAACTGACATGACTTCATTTTCATTATAGACACCTCCCAAGTTCATTTTGCAGTTCTGCTCGTATATTGTATATTGTATATCGCCTCGTCCGCCCTCGCCGCTGTCAGGAAGCATTACAGTTCTTGAGCACTTAACAAATTGCCAGTCAATCTGTAGGAGATTGCAATTAACATGAAACCGTCAACCCCCTTTATAAAATCAAGCCTTTTGTTTTTGAAAAGATTATCTTTCCTGCCCCCCCCGATGCCGTTCTCCTGTCGGCTCCGTGTCCGTGTGCGACAGTGTACGTCATGCGTTTGCATCCGCGGCTGATTTCAGGTAACATCCCACCGATGTGTCTCACACTTGTCTCCCGCAGGTGAACAGCCGCTCCGGTTCGTCCTCAGGGTCTGTACACAAAGGAACGTAAAACCGTAATCCCGTTCCCGTCGGCTTCCGGCCTGCAGGACGCCTCCAATCAAAGAGCCCCCCCCCCATCCCCGCTGTCCTTCAGGAGAGGCAGCCACGCCTCCTGAGAGGACGGAGGGACTGCGTAAAGCACATCATACGCAGAGCAATAAGGCGGAGTTGTGTAGTACGGTTGTTTAATCTGAAGTGTTGTGCATGATTTTCGAGTGTAGATAAGTTAGGGACCAAAACACACACGTTCTACGGAAACGGACTAGAGTCGCAGGTTAATGTAAAAAGAAACGTTTAGTGAAGGCGGGTCGTGGTCTAAGTGGACATCAAATGTGAACTGAGCTGCATGGACATGCAGGAAACGCATCACTAACACCTTTAAGATGGTACCTGAACACACCACTTGACCTCTATTTGAATGATTTTTTTTTTATGCCACCCACAGGCGTGTCACACGTTCTGTTTTTCTCATTCGGTTTAAGGTCTCTAATGTGATCGCCTCAACATTCAGAACAGAGTTCGTAAATATACGCCCCAGATTAAATATCAATTAAATTTAATTGTTAAAAGGTTGGTTTAATCTGCTTCAAGGGTTTAGCTAAAGCAGCGAACCATCCATAAAATCAGGGCCTCTTATGCGAGATGTTGTGAACTATACCCATGAAGGTGGCCTCCACTGCAGCCAGTCCGTCAAACCGGTGTCAAACCGATCGGTTCATACGACCACCTGTAAGTCCGATAAGTTGGTTCGGTTTCCGCCTCTCAGGAAACGTCCGCCCGCTCTGCGCCGTGCCGTTGGCGTAGCATCGTCTTAGCAGAAACTGTTGCAATAAATTCTACAAATGTTTAGTTCTCTGAAAATATTTGTATTTCTTAAAGTCGGTTCCTGTTCGAAAATTTGTTTGTTTTTATTATAGTCCTCAGGCCTCCCGTTGAGAAACAGTCTATGCATTTGACAGATAGCCATCAAACGTTTTGATTCTTGGGAGAATGCATAATTTATTTTCTGGACTTTTGTGTGTTTATTTTTTTTATAATAGTGAAAATTGTTTAATTTAATGTTCTCATTTGTTTGCTGAGAGTGACGTTTTATCACTCGTAAGTATTTCATATTTGTAGCAACAGCAGGAAATGTCTTTTTTTTTTAAAGTGATTTTCTTCTGTGACTTGTTCGGTAGTGATTGATACCACTATAAAATATGTTATTGATCTGCACTGAGGAAAAGGAGTGACAAGAAATGTCGATTTTATGCAAGTCTGATTTCTTTTATACCAACCTAAAGCTTAAAGTTGAGCTCTCTGTTTTTGTGAAGACATACAAGTGTTTCATAATTTTGTTGGTATCAGAATGTCTTTTTTCAGCAACTCCTCATTTCGTCTGACTGTTAAAACTAAATAAAGTTCATAAAGTAGATTTATATTACAATAGTACTGTTGTTAATACGCGCAGACACAGACACACGTTTTATCAGATTTGCGTGGGTGAACTGAATTTTCAGAATCGTTGCGGTTAGAAAGTTTAACAGCCATTCCATGAGGATTAGTTCATGAATTCTGTTCATGTTAAAAGACATTTATGATTGATTGTGATCAATAAGAATAAATTCTTCTACTATTAAAACACTACTGTTATTCCGGTACAGTCATTCCTGGCTGCTTAAAACTGCAGTTGCTAATTTTCACCAGCAGATGGCGAGCTGTGTCAAGAAATAGAGTAGCCACTGAGGCTTCTTTCCGTTCAACAAGGAGCTCATGAAGTTAGTTATTGAGCAGAATATCTATTAAAATTAAAATTGAATTGAGTGTTTTTTGGGAGTGGACAGATGATTTGATTTTGAGGCTCATGATCAAGGCGTTGCCGTCTTTAATTTGCAGCCTTTGATCTTCACTACCAGACAAATACCTTCTTCCCCATCCTGGTCATTTGAGTTGCTTCCTGATGGATTTCCTCATGTGGTCGTTCTTTTTTTTAAATCACTGACTCATTAACATGTTTGCTCTGAAGCATCTACCTGCACACAGCTTCACATATAAACACGAGGCTTGATCAGACGTGAACGTCAAACTTGAGTGGAACAAATTGACAGGGACATTTTTAACAAAGTCACAAAAACCAATAAAGTGTGTGTGTGTGTGTGTGTGTGTGTGTGTGTGTGTGGACGCTGGTGTGCCTGCATGTCCTTGTCACTGTGTGTTTGTCATTGGGTCGTGTTATAGCTCGGCCCAGTGACAGCATCGGTTAGCTGCCCGAGAGACATCAGAGATCATGTTCTCAGAGCCAACAGCAAGAAGGAGCGAGACTCCGAGTCGACCACGAGGTCCGGGAGCGGGAACTGTCAGGCAGCGCCGAGCGGGAGAAACGCAGCGGCATATGTCGTCTGACAGCGAAGCGCCTGGCTGGGGTCGAGCAGAGAGGAAAGATGGACCGGTGGCCGATTGGACTGACAGCTGTCAGGACCATCTCTCTCTCTCTCTCTCTCTCTCTCTCTCTCTCTCTGTGTGTGTGTTACTGTGCACTATCCTCATATGAAGCAGTCCGAGCATCAAGTGCAGACTGTATCTCAAATGTGACTAATATTAGTGGAGTTCAGTCATCTATCCATCTGCTGGGGGGGGGGGGGGGGTTCTCATATGTGGGCATCAGGCACCAGTTAAGCAGAATTAAATATTATGGTTGTAACCCTAAATGTGACGTTGAGTCCGAAGAGGTTAAAGGTTAAACGTTTGGCCTAAGTAAAGTCAAAATAAAAGAATAAAAGGTGGGTTGGAGTTAGTTTAAGTTTAATATAATGAAGACATTATTTGATGCAACATCGTCTTTAAGTATATTCTTATACATCCCGGCCTGAATGTCCCTGATCAGAAGTGAAAGTTAAATAAAAAATAAGCTATATTTATAAAACAGATTGGACTAAATGGAATAATTCACTTTGTAAATTCTAAACAATTTTCACAGTCGACGTTGCTTACGCTTTCTTTTAATTGCGATATTAAACAATATAATTATTGACTTGATGAAATAATTTGAAGCCCAAATTCGCAAACTGAGAATAACGCCTTATAAATAGAGACGCTTTCCGAGCCGTCATCACGAACCCGCCTTAAAGACAACAAGGATGAAGTGTGACATTCGAGGTCGAGGGAGACGCGCAGGAAGAAGAAAGCATATCCATCAGATTAACGCACCGTAATGTCTTCCTGCTCTGGCTCCCAGCATCGGTGATTTATCAATGCAAACGCTAATAGCATCAATATGAATCCAACTAAAAATCAATACTTCATTACCTAATTGTTAGTGGGAATGAAGAAGGATGATTCCGCGGGACAGCATCCGAGAGCATCTGGAGTTCACAGAGACATCTGGAGGAGAAACTCCAACAGCGGCCGCACACGCTGCTGCGACACACTTTTAACGAAGAGGCGAAAAAAAATCAATGGATGAAGCTTTAATGCGGTGAAACACGAACAACAAACAGTCAAAACCAAGTGATTTGTCGTAAAATGCTTCTGCGGGGTTAAAACGACGCGATGCCTCACATTGTATCAAACACACACACACACACACATCTGAGCAATCCATTTCAAACACCGATAGTCCAAAAAGGCAAAGATATGAAAGCCAGACGGGCGTCCCGGACCTCCAGCATCCATCACTTATATTGTCGGTTGGCAAAAATCTATATCATGCAATTTGGTGACAAAGATGCATAAAATAAATCCAAATCTAATCTCTTCGGCTACTTTGAAGTCGAGTCAACAGATCTAGAAAGTAAATCAATGCGATACACGTTTGCGTCATTGCAGGAACATGCACAGCCCTCTTGGAAATTCACTTTGAAAATGCCTAACTTCCTGCTTTAAGACTGCAAAACCGCTCCCAAATGGTTGGTGTTCAGTCCATCTCAGTCTCTTTTCCATCTGGACGTCTCAGAATATACACCGCTTTGGTATTTGTGAAGGTTTTTCTTCCACTGTGTTCTCAACCGCTTGTGTGATTTGTTTGTATGGAGTAAGTTAGTCATGAAGTCTGTAAAGAGGAAGTCTGTCTGCCTTATCAAATACCTCAAAAGGAGTCACACTCATGAGCTGCAGCTTTAAGAAGACAGGATTTTATCCTGATGGTGCCAAAATACCGTAAATCTCTCCGGTAAAGGCTATTGTTTGTCATGTCAAAGATCTTGCCGCGAGGCCGACGCTTGTTAATGCTGCCGTAATTTATGAAATGGTTATTTACAGACTTTGAATTTGTAGTACAGAGTGTAAAGAGCGGTGCAGGTTTAATTGTACACGGCGAAGCCCAGGGACAGGAAAGAAGCCAGATTCCTCCGCCGTCGGGCACTAATAACACATCACGGTGACAGAGACGCGCCTCCTCTCTACCTCGCTTTATCGATCTCACATCTCACCGTTAATAGTGTTGTTAAACACCAGCTCTCGGCTCTTTACGGTGTCCGAGCCCCCCCCGAACGATAAAACTCCCCATGTACCTTTTAACATGCCTGAGAGGACAGAAACGGCCCTGGGCAAAAAGGCGGTCGTGATTCAGCCTCTGAAGGACATGTTCAGGTAATAGTCTTTTAAATGTTTCTTAATTTGTGTACGGCAAAATGCGCCGGACATATCGATCCACTTCCTGGAACAATTCGCTGCCATTTCGTGAATCAGTTCGATGGAGTCACACAAGAGGATTGTGCGGATCGGTTGCATTTCTGACTGTTGCAAACCTGTCAATAACTGATAATAAGACTAGGTTTAGGAGGTGATGTTAGGAGAGAATCAATATCAGGATCTCTCTCCAGAGATATTTAGCACAGCATACACAAGGTACTTGATTATATGACAGCGAGGTTCCACATGAGTCTGTCCTTGGGCCACTGATGCTTAATGTGTTTACACTCCGTTAATCATGGATGTTCAGGGACGTTTTGCAGCCCAATACAGAAGAGAGATTCATTAAAGTCGGGAGGTTTCCTCAGGCTCGGCGTCGCTGCTTCAGAAACGTGCTAAACGTGGATGCTGATAAAAACGGATGCTGATCTGAATTTTGAGAATCTCATCACCGATACGACACGAACAGCATTTCCTCACTTCAACGATGCATCAAGACGTAAAATATTTGTATCTTAGGCGGACTTTGAGATGCATCCATTTCATATCTCTTTCCCTGTCTCTGTATTCTAATTTAATTCTTTAGAAAGTATCCTTTTAAAGAAATTCTAGCGATTTCAAATACAAAATCATAATTTACGCGCGCATTAAACACCCTCATGCACGGTGTAATGACTGAACTGTAATGTAATCCACATGCGTAACTTTAAGTGATTGCCAATGGCAGAGAAGATGGAGGAGCGCAGCTGAAGCAGACAGCTTCAGACGTCCAAAGGGAGTTCAAGTCTTTAGTCGAGGACTGCTTTTAAGTCATTGGACAATATAAAACATGACAAAATACCGACTCAAAGAGGATCAAACATCCTCAACCAATTCCCACAGGGACGTTCATACAGGCCAATGTCTCTCTCTCCTGCTCTCTCTCTCCTCTGGGTGGTGGGCACGGGGATTGTCAGGATCTCTCTCTTAAACCGCCCCCCCCATTGGAAAACCACCGAAAGCATTTGTAGCCATGCGGCTACATCGTTTTTGACCTTCAAGGAAACAAATTCCTGCGCAGCTTGAGGACATGAAACACGAAACGTCTTCAAGACTCGTTTTGCATCGTTTCATCGATATTTTGCAGAACAGCGTCGGAACTTTAAATATGCAACGAATCAACAACAACAACAAAACGATTCTCCTGGTTTATTTCTGGTGCATCCCAGCAAAGAAGAGATGAGTTCAGCGTAAAATTATTTGTCACTATTTGCTGACCTTTTGTCAGAAAACCACACTGCGTGAAAAGAAACAAAACTGCACACGAGATTAGAAAAACAAAACCTGATGCGTTATTAGGGGTGGGGGGTGGGGGCGTGTTACCGCTTTGAAACGTTTCTTTTTTGATAGCGTGTGAGCGCGGCTTCTTTTGAGCACGAAAAAACAACATTTGAGGAGCATCAGTGCGATGTTTGTTGTTTTTGATTCTGTTGATGCCTCAGGAAGGATTTTCTCGGCGTCGGCGGTTAGGCTTTGAAGTGAGTTTTATTAAAAAGGTGTGCAGTGTTTTTCCTCCTCTCAAAAACGCAGATGATTTTTATTTATCCTGCTAATGCCGGGTTTTAGGCGTACAGACACACACACACACACACACACACACACACACCGGCAGACATATCCACATCAGGGGAACGTACAGTAACGTCAGGCGATGGGATCTGATGAGTTCACGCGTAAAAGGGAAGGAGGTCACCAACATTTCACAGCTTTTATTTCTATTTCAAACCAAACAGGAAGCAGCATGTCCGATGCTTCCTGTTCTTCCTTCTACACGCCCGGCCCTAAAGGACAGGTGCTCTGACCGCGTCGGCGTCGCGATGTCAAGCGGTTCATAAACTCTGCCGACTCGGCGTTTCCCGCGAATGTGGACATTTTTCCACCGGAAGCGCTCAACCATCACGGTAACCGTCGTGAATCGCAGCGTCGCCGAAGGCGGCGATCATGTTGCCAAATTAGTCATCCTAATTAGACAAAAGAAAAAGGAGGAGCGGCGAATGACAAGCCGAGCTTCTCTTCATCGGGAGAGACGCAGTCGCAGCATTTCTGTTCTCTCGTTTAAGAATTGAGTCGCGGCTAAAAGGAAACCTCTCATTTCCATCAACACCAAAGCGGCTGTGGTTTATCTTTGTGTCTCCATCAACACTTCTGAAGCGACTAAACGGCGAGATGAAAGATGAATTTGAGTCTGCTCTCGGATTCCTATCAACTTCACAGGCCCAGACACGTTTTTTTTTTTTTTTTTATCTCAGCGTTCTTGAAGTTTGTTTCATGTAAAAAACGTTAAATCATTAGTACGTTCTCTTAAGGAGACGTGTTTGGCTTCACGGGAATATGAGGAACATCCAGCTGCATCTCATCAGATCCAGCGTCACCACGTAACAGTAACCGCCATTATTATCCTTCAGAGCCGTGACGTCATCCGTCGTCGCCGTGAAGGTTTTACCGCCGCCTGCTCGTGTGCTTTTCGGGCATTTTGTGCAGATGGTGATGTTATTCTAAACACAAGCGACGGTTATAAAAATGAAACTTGGAATTTCTTGGATCTACTCCAGAGGAGAGAGAAAAAGAAAAAAAAAAAAAAACCAAGCGAGGAAAAAGTTGAAAGGCAAATTGCGTTAATTTCCAACTGACAAATGCAGCTTTCCCAAAAACACCATCAGAGCTTTGCAGCTGCTGCAAAGCGATGCTAAATAGTCAAAGACTATTATTGTTGTCCATTACTGTTTGTTTCCCGGCTCATAATATAAAGTGTATTCTACACAAAACGCTTTCATTTAGCTCCTTTAAGCCGTAAAACTTGTAATAAATACGTTTTTATTTTATTTTATTCGTGAGTATTCTCTGAATTCTGACTCAAACGTCAGCAGCAGAAACAAAGAACAACAGGATGATGATTTGTTTTAAATTTTAAGACCATAGTTTTGCTTTAATTTTCTCTTTGGTGCAGCAAAGCACAAAAAAGACTTTACGGTTAATCCTTCATCCTGATTCGACTCATTTCATAAATGATTTACACTAAACTTAATACATTTTTTTTTTTTACGGTGATATTTATTCCCCTAAATATCTCTGCATTTGGCAGTTGCGGCCCGTCGCCGACAGAGGCCGCTAAAAGTCACGGATGACCTCACGTCCTGCATGCTGACGCAGCGCTGAACAAACGAAGGTAACGCGATGTTTCCAGTCTGTGGCGCGTCCTGCGCTGGTTCCAGTCTCTCTCTCCGGCGTTCCTTCTGTCGTCTCCATTTAATTGCTTTACTGCCTCCTGAATGCCATCCTCTCTTCTCTCTCCTCCATCTTGCTCAGTCTTTTTTCGTCTTTTACAGACACACACACACACACACACACACACACACACACACACACACACACACACACACACACACACACTTCCTCTGGCCCTGAGTCAGGCAGGGCAGCTGCAAAAGGCCTCACCAATGCGGGCTGACGAGAAGTGACAGCTCTCTGTATCACTCCCTGGCACTGACAACTGACAGATGGATAACACACACACACACACACACGCACGCACGCACGCACGCACGCACGCACGCACGCACACACTAGGCTGTTGGGGTTGTTCTTTTTCGTGGGGCTGTTATATATTCGAGCGCTGGGTAGAACAAGCTCGTAAATCGAGTCCACCTGAAACTTGTGCCTCATCCAAGACACACAATAAACACAAGAAGGTTCAAATCACAGAATTGAAGTTGCAGGTCTCTTGAAAAATGTGAACATTTTCTAGCTATATATGTCAGATTTAGATTTCATTAAATAAAATAAATCTAGACGATGAGAGAGAAAACCAGAGAAGAAAGGTCAGACATCTTTAGTCAGAACATTTAATTACCAGTAAAAATTATCTCAAAGGTCAAATCTTCATCATGGAAAAATATTTTGTTTCCTGTGTTATTCAGATTTAATTTGGTGTGTTCCTGACCCCCCCCCCCCCCCCCCCCATATTTTAAAAGGTCTCTGAAATAAATTTCCTGACGTTAAATGGATGAAAGTTTTATAGCTGGAGACTCTTTGCGTTTGCTTTCAGTTTGTGTTACAGCTACACAAAAACGCTTGGCTCATTTTGATAAATTCAGTGGAAGTGTTGGGATCCTAGCCAGGAAGACGGTATTAAATTCTGGAGCAGATCCAGATAAAGAGGCAGATCCAGGAATTTAGTTTGGAATTTAAAAACGAATTTAAAATGTGAAATAAATCTTTTTAAAAACTTTGACTAAAAACTCCACAATTTCTCCACAGATTTACTTGAACCTTTTATCAGAAATCGGCATTCCCTGATGGGAACAGGCGATTGCATTTTTGAGAGTCTGCTCAGAAGAACAAGGAATGCTGACTTTTCTACACCAAAAGTAACAATTATTGGCATATCTTTAATTCTCTATTTCCAGTTTGTAGTGTAACAGACATTAAGAACGCACTTCCCCCCCTGACAAACAGTTTCCTCTCTAATCCCTCCCCCTGACGGCTCTAAATCACCTCCTACTTTAAAAAAAAAAAAAAAACGTAACCGAGAGAGCGCCACGCGGGGAGAAGTTGGCGTTCTAGCGCAGCACGCTCCGACTTGATTCTAAGTTGGCACGCTAAGCATCGGCGCCGAGTCTGATTGAACTAATAAGCTCACGCCTGAAACCTTAAGTGACACGCTAAAGCAGCGACGGTGTCAAGCCTCAGATGGGCGACGCCACACCGAGGCCGCCATGACATGAGCGTTGTGTACAGGAGGTGAGGAGTATGGTAATGTTGTCACCGCGCCCCGAGGCCTTGGAGCCATCGCGCAGGAAAAACAAGCGCCCTGGCAAACGCTGTCTCGTTACTGGCTGGCACATACTGTGTCAGTCTTCCTAATGCCAGACTGCTGCTCTGATTACTTCCTCTCCACTTCCTGCATCCCTCACCGACTGCTTGACCTTTTGTAATTACACAAAATGATATTTATTTCCTTCTCTCTGGAGGGGAAATCCCCCCCCCCCCCCAACGTGAAAACTTGTGACGACGACAGCCGGAGTCTCGTGTGATCATTTTTGACCGAGAGAGAGATTGTTAGCGCGCCGATCGCTAGTTTTTCTTGGAGGGGACGGACGCCAAAGGGGTTTGAATCGCAGTCAGGAGGGGGCGGAGCTAAAGCTGCAGTCTGGAACGTGATGCAAGAAGACACCCTTTATATTAAGGAAGAAAACGGCTTGGAAGGAATGTCTCTTCATTTAACGTGGTAAACATTACTCCAAAAATATAAAAAGTTATGACGAATAAACCGTCACAAAAGTCCTCGAAAACTCATTAGAATCAAATTTTTATGCCAAACAGAAGAAAGCCAAGAATTTCACATTTGTCTGTTTTCACAAGCATCGAAGGGTCGATCGCCTTAGAAAACAAAACAAAAAACTCATTACAGTTTTTCTAAAAACAAACTTTGTTCATTTCATTCTTTAGATGACAGGCAACGCTGTCGAGGGGCCGACTGCTGAATCTAAAGTTAGTGAAAGTGACAGAAAGCACACTGACGGGATGCCATTTAACTCCAGCCTTCATAAGGGCAGAACCAGAATCACATCAAGGCGTCGGAACCTCTGCGTATTCTCCATCTGAATAATATGCACTCAGCGGAGGAGATAATATTCAACGCACTTCATTTCCCGCTCTGTCTCGGCTGCCCCCCCCCCCCCCCCCCCATCATCTTCCTGTTTCCAGCGTCGAAAACAAATCCCTCCCACACGCAAACCCGCGCTCACACACATGAACGCGGAAGAAATCTGCCGTGAAAAAAAAAGGGTCATGTTGGCAAGGGAGGAACAGATTAAATTAGCATAGCATTAGTTATGGAAAATGATTTCTGTCAAATCAAACTGTAGCGCCATTATAATATGTTAATTACTTATTTCATTAAGGGAGCTGATCGCGGTGCGCAGATGAAATCATGCAGGCAGAGACACCTGGAAAAAAGGTGATGAAGCTTGAAATCAGGCTCTCTCTCTCTCTCTCTCCATTCTGACTCTCTCTCTCCCTCTCCCTTCATTTTCCACCCCGTCCGCTCTCGTCATTGTTTCTCATCTATCCCAACGTTGTCTTTTCTCACATGCGCTACGATAACGACTCGAAGACCGCTGGACGTCTCATTTGTTTGTCAAAAGGCCGAGGACGAATGGCGGGAGATCTCCCTACCCACAATGCTTCGCTGTGGGGGGGGGGGGGGGGGGGGGGCTGAGATTAAACCGATGACCCCGTGAGAGTGTTGCGATTGTTGACAACTTTAATCGTCCGTTTGTTTATCGAGGCAACAAATTAGATTTCCCCCGAGAGGTTGGACTCGCTGCTTGAGTTTCATTTCAGGCTCAAATGTTGAGCTCCGAAGTTCAATCCGGACCTTCAAACCGTCGTCAGAAGACTGTTTAACCTCAAGGTTGACCTCAGACGGCTGCATTTCCCCGAGTTAGCCTCGTAATAAGTCAGTCAGTGCTGGAGGATTTGTCAGCGGCACCCGAACGCCACCAACTTCTGAGCTGTAATTCTGCAAAGGCGTCATATTTTGCCAAATTAGAAACATTTCGGGGGCCTAATTTATGATCTCATCAGCGGCCCCCACAAAGGTTTAAGCTGATCTGAAACCCGTCGGCCTGATTGAAAGACTGACTCGCCTTGCAAAGCTGAAATATTGCGGGATGACGGCAACGCTAAATGACACTCGCCTCTGACAAGTGGCAAACGGAGCGGATTAGCGCGAGCCAACGAGCTACAGCATGAATGCATGCTCAAACCTCATTTGAAGTGGCGTCTGTGACATTGCCATGCCAATTTAGAGAGAATTCAATCTGCCGGCATCGACTCTTTAAAACTGCGATTGGACTTGTGAAGAGAGCAATTTGCTCCTGAACGCGTGCAGTCGGGCCTCTTTGTGACGGGCGATACGATCGCTGCGTTTATTCTTCAGCTTCAGCTGCATTCTCAGCTCCATCACAACTCAAATTAGCCTTTCTTATCAAGCGTTTGAGGGAAGATTAGAACCTAATACGGCCCGTCATTTTGAGGGGCGGGGCCAATGTTTGCTGGCATGTTTGAGCTGTCAGTAGAAATGGCTCGAAAGTTGATGAAGTCTGCGTTGCGTTTTGTGGCCAGCCGTTAATCCAATGTAGCAGATTTGTATTCTGGCATGAATTATTTTTGATGAGCCTGCCATCTCCTTTTTGTCACTGTTGTTCAAGAATAACTGTCAGGGCTTCGCTAGTTCATATTCTGGGCGCTAGGAAAGTGGAAGTATCGGGAGATACGCAGAAAATTAATATTTTACGAACACGTTGGGTAAAGTTTTCCACCCCCCTCTGAGGGGGTTCGGCCTTTGACGCTCTCGTTTGCGTTCTTGCGGAGATTGCGATGAGAATATCGGATGAGAAGGCCGACGCTTCATACCGACGTGTTTCATACAATGAAAGGAAATCATAGGGAACAATTACAAGCAACAATATTATAATACTACATACATATTTGATTTAAATGCCATAAAAGAAACAGACAAGGGGACATGAGAGACGTGCTGGTCAGGCGTCGCAGGCGGCTGCAGAAATCCTCCGTGTGTCTCGCGCTTTGATTGTTGCGATGAATGATTATCATCTTTCTCTCTCGCAGAGCAGCCGAGTATTAGAACGACCAGTTTCTGAGACTATTATCTCTCATCTGTTTGTGCAAACGGCACTTTAATGCTTCAGAGGAGATGGGTCTGAATAAAATTACAATAACTGGAAGTGAAAGAGGCGGTTCACTCCGGTAGGGCCACCGACAAATTGTATGTGCACGAGTGTGTGTGTGTGTGTGTGTGTGTGTTTGCAGGTGAGCTTGTCATATGATAAATGTTCTCTCTCTTATAATCTATGTGTTTCAAAATATGATGTATGTGAGGATGAACTTTGAATTATAACCTAAAGAGTGACTCATTAATCTTCTGACTTTGCTGGGACCGGATGGGGGGGCGGGGATCCATTTTGCGTGTTTGCGTTTTATGAATAATGCAATATTGCGACTGGTCAGCTGAATCCGGGCGTCGGCGTTCCCACACAGAAGCCGACGTACAAACAAACAGCTCGGTTTGTTGGAATGAAACGGAGGTTCGCGAATGTTGCCGTTCAAAAGGGAGGCCAGCGGATCCTATCAGGGTTTGACGTCATGTACCGTTTCACTCTGAAACAACAGTAAGAATTTTAATAATTGTCATAATAGTTATAAGAATTGTATACACCCCCTGATTTTACATTAGTGTTTCCTGTCTAGCTTGAATGCTAACAGGCTAAGCTAGCAGCAGAGAGAAGTAGCTGAAAAAAATGCATTTAAGTGCTGCATGGAGAATGAATAATATTTAATCAAAAGTCTTTTTTATAAGACAAATGTTTTTCCATTACATTATGTCAAAAAATAAAAATATTCTGAAAATCAAACACAGATTTCTTTGGCAATTTAGCTTGAAATATTGTTCATCAGTTGTTAAATACTTGAGAGATTTTTAATCCCGCTCTATAAATGTATTAAATTTCACATTATGATTGTTGTCAAAAAGACACAGCGAAACACACAAAATCTGATCAGGATTTGTTGAGTTTTTTTTTGAATCATTTACACATCTTCTGGATCAAGCGTTTCTGCAGGGATTGCAGAATAATAAAAAAAAAAACATGCACGATTGTTCGAGCTGCAATTCCAAATAGTCATTTTGGTCCTGAGGCCCCAGCGGTGTCCTCAACCTGAGTGACAATATCCTTTTCCGAGGGAAATGTAAAACCACACCAGGCAACCAGAGGAGCCAATGTAAGAGGTGATTTACTCGGAGCAGGCTGCATGTCACCGGGGCTTTTCCTTTTGTTTCCCCCCGGGCCTTATTTGAACTTAAATTGAGTCTGGGACTCTGCTTGGCTTCTTATTATGTTGCCTACTGATAAAACATTATGTACTGTGCTGTACAATATCCTCTAATGGTAATGCCCTTCTACGCTAAGTAACCATCTGTCAAACTGCTTTTAGAAATCCAGGTCATTATAACACAAAGTTAAAAGCTGAGAAGTAAAAGTTTTATACCTTAAATGAAAAAAGGGCGACTATACATCTGTACCTCGTAGCTTACCCTGATATATAAAGGAGTCACGCAGATTTTACTGCCGGATGGTCCCGCTTGTTGATGACAAAATGCATGTAAATAAAAGCTCCTGTTTACTATTAACTTTGTTAACTTCCAGGCTATAAACAACCCAGAAGAGGACGGGCTTCTAGAGAACAGAATAGAACAGAACAGAATCAAACCCTGGATGTAACTTTAACTCTAACTTCTGTAAGGCTTTAAGATATTTAATGGTAGTTATTTAACCAAACGTGTTCACTGTTCCTGACACCCGGTGGCTTAATCAATGACGCTGCATCACAAGTAGCAGCTGTGAAGTCACTCGGTGATCACTTTTACATCCCTAAAAAGCCAACATTGAATTGTGAATAGTGGCATCGTTAGCAGAAAGTCATGGGGCACATTTTTATCAGTCCTTTTTGCATAGTACAATGCCTAAATGCAAAATTTTAGACAAATAGAATAGCTGACAGTAAATAGAATGCGCTCTTTTATAAATATGCGACAGCTTCAGTCCGTCATAAAACACTTTGCAGAGTCGCAATCTGGCAGCTTCACATTGTTTGGTTGCAGTAAAACAAGATATATGGA
This sequence comes from Brachionichthys hirsutus, assembly GCF_040956055.1. Lineage (NCBI taxonomy): Eukaryota > Metazoa > Chordata > Actinopteri > Lophiiformes > Brachionichthyidae > Brachionichthys > Brachionichthys hirsutus. The sequence continues at coordinate 2,096,008 of NC_090909.1, read as the reverse complement.
AAATGTAAAGTATCTTATGCGCCAACGAGCAATAAGTAAAATAATGTAATTTTGAAAAACTGTAATAAGCGAAGAATTAGCGCAAGTTCCTTAGAAAAATGAATTGGTTGTGATTATGATTACCCGCATGTTTGAAATATTTGCTTAAAACAAATGCATTGTGTGTTTTAAAAAAGAAATCCATGATGAAATGATTATATTATATATATATATATTTAACTCAAATGAGCTTGCTGCTGATTATCATAAATGTCCTAATTAGACATATAACTGACTCAATGGAAAAAGAGGTCATAATGTTTCCATCTAAAGCTCCATCTGGAAGCTTTTTAAACACTCGGAATGTCTACTCTTTCATCTGTGTTTGAATTACTAGAAGAAATGAATTGGCCTTTAATGTATTAAATCAAACTTTAAGAATACAATGCTGAAAAAGAACAGGAAATGGCAGGCAGTAAAAAAAAAAAAAAAAAAAAAAAAAAAAAACTAGGCTGGGCTCCAGCCAAAACCCGCGAGGACATCAATAAGAGAAGGCAAACGGCGGAGATCCAAGGATAAACATGGGAGCAAAGCACAAGGAGCCAACAATGGAAACACGGACGAAGCGACAAGCGAGGGATACGAAGTAAATACACAAGGAGGCCCGATCGGCGACGGGGGAAGCTGATTGGGTCAAAAATGCAGGAAGGAAAACAAAGACAGGAAGTGACAAGCAAAACGCGACACAAGTTCCAAAATAAAGCAAAACTCCAAAGTAAGACAAATGTTTAAAAAATGTATTCCAAATACCAAAGCTTCTCTTAATCGAATTGTCTTCATCATCATCATCTTCCAGTGTCAACGCCTTAAATGCTTTATTTGACTCACGGCCATCACCTGAAAACAAGATAGTGACGGATATAGGAGGGGAACGTGTACATTAACAAACTTGTTCCTGCTGGCGAGGTGCTTCTTGCCATTCCTGTGTGCAGCCAGGCAGCCATAACCAGATGCATCAAGCCCACATTACATCCCTATACCCCGAGTATTTACTCTGCCATCCAGCCAGAGAGATTAGTTTCGCCGGAGAGTTGATTTATGGAGGACAGAAAGTAATCCCTTCTCGTCCGGCGTGCTGTGCCGTCTAGCCTCCTCCTTCGCCACCGTGCCGAGCTTACATAGTCTGAAAGCCCTTGATACCGTGTTCACCCTAAGGTGTAATGTTCGATAATAAAACTACTGCTTCTGTCACCCAGACACACCACCTCATCTGCACCCACCGCCCAGCCTCCGCCCCCCCCCACCACGCACAAATACATTACAGCCCCACAATGCTTTGAGATTTATGAGGGAGTAGTGGCATGGGAGGGAGCGGCGGAGAGGGAGAATATGCATTGATTGAAAGCCCCAGATAGTCCCATCCAATCCCGCCCCAAAGAACATCAGTTATTTTGCATCCTGACACAGCGATTGATAACTCATAAATGTGCACGAGGATGACAAATGCAGATGGAAACTGACTCTGACAAAAATGATAACAGCATCGGTCCCGAGGGGGGTGGCGGAGGTGGAGGCGGCACGCTGCTTAAAATATTTAATAATTGATACGGAGGCAGGGAGATGTTGTTTGACCCTGGAGGAGTGTGAATGTCATCAGAAAATTGCCAAGACTTTGAAGTGAAATATATTAATGATGTGTGTGTACATGTGTCCATTTGTGTGCGTGCGTGTGTGTTTGCGGCGGAGGCCACGAGGTTGTGGCCTGTAATCGTCATAATCAATGTTTGCCCCCAGGATATAAATTTAATATTTCTCACTTATCAAGGTAAGGTTGGGCGGTAAAAAAAAAATGCTAAGGGTTTGACCATGCAGAATTAAAGGCCTTAAATTTATGTTTTCCCCCACACTCAAAGAGAAACTATGCCCTCATCTAAATGAAAATTTTTAAATCTTAAAATAGAAAAACAAATTCTGGTAGTTTGATGCTTCTATTGGAATTTTTTATTTTTATCTTTAGCTATTTATAGATGAGACTTTATAGATGAAGATGGTGACTAATTTGATCTGATTATATTGATTAAAGAAGCAATGACATGCAGAAAGGTGAGCTAACAGCACAAATTGTTTCACACATAGATCAGTGAGATACGTTGAGCAGAAACTTTTCAGTGGAACTAAATTACTGTGATATCTCAGACCAGGCACTAAATCACTTTTAAAGGAGTTGACATTCATCACATTAGAAATAATTATGAGTAAACTGAGTGGTAAAATAAAGAACATTTTTAAATCTCTCCTTACCTGTGAAGCCTCACCATGAACGCCGTCCCGAGCCCTCAGAGCTAACCCCGCTCTTTCTATGACACTAAAAACAAAGAAATAAGTAAAATGTGTGAAATATCAGGTGAATTCAGCGCAAAACATAAAAGATAGATTAGCTAAAGATGTCAAAACAATTTCAATTAAACTTACAGTTTGATTTCCAGGATGAAGTCCTCTTGTTGGCTGCTTTACTATCCTTTAAAAGTACTCTGACTGCTGATAGTAGCTTAATTGTCACGGCCTCCTGTTGGATTTGTTATTCTGAGCCTGCACTTCCTTGTTTTGCAGTGTGGGCGTGGCCACGGCCATTTTTATTTATTTTTTATTCCTGTCAGTGTGTATATTTCCGAGCAATTTATTACACATAAACACGAATCAGCTAAAATACCCAAGCTAGCAAACAGAAATAACAAATCAATTGACTGGAAATTCAAAAGCAGAAGAAAACCGCTCTAAATCTTTTGAACACAACTTGAAGGTGGCAGGTACAGGAAGTGTTTTTTTAAAAAAGAGAGAAGGAAGTAAACGTAACAAGCTGGGCAGCCACCTTCCTCCCATCGTTCCTTGTTTCATACATTTTAAGGAACGATTCCTTATTTCGTGGGAAATGAACATTAAGATCATAAACTTTTTTTTTATTTTTATTATTCACCGAAATCAGCTGATGAGAATCGTAGAGGTTGTGTTGAACGGTTTATAGTCTGAAAGTTCATTGACCTGCAGATTTAAAAGCTTTCACCAGTGATGAAACTCTCGTTTACTCAGTGCTCGAGCTCTCCAGATATGATATAGGAGATCCTTCCGAAGGCCCGTCATCATCAGAGAAGCTGGTCAAGCCTTCAAGACATAATCTCACGCCGGAGAGAAGTCAAAAGTTCTTCTGCCCGAGATATTTTCAAACCATTGGGAGAAACCACAAGGTCATTTTTAACTTCATCCAAACCCAGGTTCCTCAAATCATAACTGTCAGAGTCAGATCAAAGGACTTGGACGTTTGCTTCATTCCCCTCCACGATGCCAAATTATTACCAGCCGTGAAAGTGTGGTTACCAGCTGCAAATAATAACAGCTGCAGCATGGCTGGATGACGGCGAGGACATGAGGATGAATATTCTGCACATGACGATGGTTACAGAATCCACCGGATCAGCTGTGAAACAAATCGGGGTTAAGGTTCAAGGACGCCGGCGACACAAACTGAAAGTTGTAGCTTTGATAAAGTTTGCTGTGAAGTTTCAACGTTGACACTCAAAGACGACCCCCCCCCCCCCGTCCAAAAAAAGACAATTCCAAAAGTTATCATTATACTCTTTGCTGCCTTTTAAGATTATTCATATGTATTTGGGTGCAAGCATTTTAAATTTAACAGCTTCGTATACAGCTATAATGAAGATCTGGATTGAAATGGCGTCTGAAGATCTGAATTATTCTCCACGTGGTGATTTGTGCACCCCTGTGGTGGACACAGTGGGACCACAGCTGATCAGCTCTCAAAAGCATGCTGCCGTCTCGTTCGGTATTAGGATAAATAGATCTCAAAAGCGCAGCCACGAAGCATTTCAATCCTCTTAGGCTAGTCTGATGTCTGAAAGGAAACAGACCGTTAAGAGGCTCCAATCAACAAAGTGCACAAGATTAAGCGTCGTCGTTTTGTGAGGTCCTTCATGCTGCCTCAGGTAAGTATTTGTCCCGCCACGGAGACGCGCAAACACCGCCGGAGGTTGCCTCGCTAATGCAGCTCGTCCAAAAAGAGCCTAAACAAAGAAAAAGAGACAGAAAACAATCACGAAAGGGTGCAAAATGATATGAAGTGATAAAAGAGGCGCAACATGTTGTGCAGGACGCACACAGCCCACTTTCCCAGTGTGACAAGGAGCGGAAAGGATTGGGCTCTCCCTCTCTTGGGAATACAAGAACAGGTGCGAGAGCAGGATATTAGGAACGCTTTAAGAAATGAATTACTCCCCTAAAAAAAAGAAAAAAGCAGCAGCACTGAAATTCTGATTAAAGCCAGGCTGATGCTTCTCAGAAGTTAGCGTTGTTTTGTTTTGTTTGTTTAATTATTTGACAACGCCTACTGCCTCCAGAAAGAGGGGTGAGGAGGCCGAGGAGCAGGAGGAGACAGGAGCTCGAACGCGAGGAGACATTAAACATTTCAAATGAAAGGTGCGTCAGGAGAGCTTGTCAGTGCATTAGCGCCGAGATTAAAGGGGCCTCGGCGGCGTCTGTCGGGTTCAAGGGAGACTGCGTGAGGATTTGGCTCGCCCTCTTAAACACCTCTGTCGACTAAAATTCAAACAAACACTTCCAACAATAATTACAAGTTGACTTCTTTTTGATTGCTGGAGCAGAAGGTAAACCGTTTTCAAGTGAAAACTCCTCTAGTGTTAGCATAAGTAGCCGACCCGCCGCTGTTTATCGAGCGCATTGGCGGATTAGCGCTAGCACATTTGGAAGTCTTTGGAGCTCAGTTCAGAAATGAGGTATTTAGTGCAGCTATTAGGGAGGAAATGAACCTTTCATTCGGTCGTCATCAAGACGCGTGTGACGTTCTGTGCTCGATGGGAACTTTCTTTTTAGCTTTTATGCCGCTCTCCTTTCTCTTTCTGCTCGCGGTATCCTTCGTGACCTTTGACCTCACTGCGGCTATAACGCGTCCCTTCTTAAGATTCCTGCTCGAGATGCTTAAGAGGAAAATGCAAACGGACCTCTTCCGAAGCAGCCAGCGGATCGGCGGGACGTCGTGGACCTGAAGAGCGGAAGCTGTCAGCGCCGACGGGGTGGCCGATCCCAGGACGGGCCTGTCAGACCTCCGAAGCGGCGGCGTCCGGCGCTGCCGAACGCAAACACGAGCGACCATTTGTACGTACCTGGTAGGCTGAGGGGCGACTGTCAGACGCTGCACCTGGACAGCGACAGGTACAGCACTTCTCCTGAAGGTTATTCAGGGGGGGGGATAACATCAGCTGCAGAAGATTTTGATTTTGACAGCATCTTCACTGTGGAAAAGATTAAAACAACGGCGCCGCGCAGCATTCAGACGTCACGACAGGAACTAAGGAAACTGTCTGCTGATGAAGACCAGGCAAAAAGGTCGAAAGATGCAGGTCGTTCTGTCGAATAACGTCTTGTTAGAAAAAATGTTTTTCCTTACCCTGCGTCCATTTTTCAAAACTTACTCAGAAATGATGAACTTATCATAACCAAGAAAATTTGTAAAAAAGCTGCAATAATTGTTGTTAAAACGAGTGTAAGAGTACAATGATGAATTGACTATATTGAAAGCTGAAGGAAATCCGAAGGCTTCAATAAAAAGAAAAATGATATTACTCTTCATCGTCTGTTATTCTTTAAAAAAAAATCTCACTTTGAAAATTTATGGATTTCAAGCAATAATTTGCCCACATAGTAAAATGTAATGCCTCTAATATGAAATATACACTTTTGACACGGCTATAATGTGCTGTGAGATAATTTATGGCCTGAACAGGTTTGAAAATGTAAATTATTGCTCTCGCACTATTACAGAGGCTTATTCCTGCATTGTAATTTATAGCGACGGCGAGCGGTTGAATCCTATGAATAATATTCGCTTTGACTTTCTTGTCAGCCGCAACCTCACAACACATTCATGTTACGTTTGAGGCTAATAAAGCGGACTGGGCTGTATGGGAACGGAAGCACATTTCACTGAAGAGACATTAACTTGACGATTTTAATGAGAGAAGCAGGAGAAAATTCCAAACGTGCACGTCTGTAAAATCTGATCAAGTAAAAAATCTTTTTCCACAGCAATAAAAGATCATCCTAATGCAGGAACCCTCTCTTTATTCGAGCGGTACAAGGACACACGCCCTTCACAATAAGGATGACAAAAAAAAAAGAGAAAAAAGAGTGGGAATTAGTTAAAGAAAAAAAACTGAACCAGAAGTGGCTGAAAATTGATTTCAAGTTGTGTCGGTGAAGAAAAACAGCAGACAAAAAAACAACAACATCCCTCACAGGCCGCCTGGAGAAAACAAAACTGTGCCATTAAAATATAATAGGATTATCATTTCTGTTTGTTTGTCACGGTGGATCAGGAAAATTAGAGTTAAGAGAAGAGCTTAGAGCCACATTGTTATCGCCGCTTCAGGAAACGAGGCGCAGACAAGGAAACATATACATATTCATTCACTGCTTTTTGAAATTCACATTATTTTGTTATTTTTTATTAATCTGCGTGTAACAATCGCTCAGTATCTGCAGAGGGCTCGAAACGGCGACACGTCCCCCAGACGTCGCACGCTTACCGACGGCTGAGTGGGAGAAGAAGACAAAAACACGGCGAATGCTAACAGCCACTCAGCCAATTAGGGGGGGGGGGGGGGGGGGGTTGTTTGTTTGTTTAGTTGTTCGTGTGAGGAACAAAAAAAAAAAAAAGCAAACAAACAAACAAGGAGAGGAAGCCGCTACTGATTTAGATCATCCCGGTGTGGCTTGTTTGTTGTTTATGTGCCGGCGGGCTCAGAGGGTGACAGGAAGACGTCTCCACCGGTCCACGCCTGCCACGCCGTCCGACCATGCCTTCTGTTCTCTGCTGTCATAATTATCCTGGAGGACAACGCTGCTCGGTAAAAGTTTGTGCCCGATTGAGAAAGTTTGGACGGGGAAAAAAAAAAGAAAAGAAAGGTGCTTCGGAGCTGTTGGCAGAGACTTGGTCCCGATGTGGAAATGCAGCTCCCGGGAAAAACATGTTTCTAATTATGTTAAGTTGGAAGGAAGATTTTGTTGCATTTTTAAAGGGAAAAGTTCATTTTTCTTCTAAAACCCTGAAAATGACAGGATATAAGAAAACAAAATCTGCATGTAATCTGAGATCAACATGGCCGACGGCTAAAGTCAACGCAATAAAAAAAGACCCAAACTCCACCTGCTATTGACATTCTGCCGTAAACCGAGTCGTCCTGTGCAAGTATGAAAAATGGAATACACAGAAATAACAGGAATCCAATAATCTTTCTCTTCATGACGAATGATCCTGATCCTCGCGGCGTTTCATTCGCTGTCCTTTGCAGAGATGGGACGGGCGGTGTTAGTTGCTTCATCTCAGGCGTCGCGTCCGGGCCGAGCCGACAGCTGCCACTCGGGCCTCTCCGATCTCTCTCGGAGCCGGGCGGTCGTTCTAATGACGATCAGCATTGACAGACGTGAAGCTAATGAACGCCGCTGCGTCGACCTTGATGTCACGTTTCAAGGTGTGTTGACGGACAGGTGACGTGTTTTTACACGCAGCTAAACCCACACAGAAGCTAGTTACCGGCTAGTTATAGTTATAAGATCACTGCTTGCTTTCTGCTACAGGAGATGTTTGTCTCAAAGGCAAAGCGAACTAGTCAAACACTTGCGGCCCGTTTCTCTGTAACCAAAAGAGCGATTCGAATTTGGTTGTCGTTTATTCAAAGACTTCTCCCCCCTCCCCCCCCCCCATCATCTGTCAACGCATCGCCTCTCTTTGGGTTATTCGGGATATCCCTGCGACGCCGGCAGACACTGGAGCCAAACCGGTTTTATTCTTAGGGTCTGTAACGTCAGACTTTATGACATATTTGATGTGTTTGCGTGTCTCGGTTGTGACGTGCGCGTACATCAATAACGCAGCTCTGAATATCCACGTTAAGAAAGGGGACATCTATTCTGCGGCGCTGTCTTGTTGCAGCATTCCTCGCCGACAGGTCTGATCAGAAAGCGATGACAGTCCATGATTGTCAAAATGCCTCAGTGAGTGGCAGCTCTGCTTTGGCTCGGCCTTATTTTTCCACTTCCCTTCCCTCTGGGTTTGTCACATCTTTCTCCCAGCAGCGGGGTTGGCTTAACTCAGAGTGAAGGTAAGACGGGACTCGCATAGGCAGCTTGCGGAACTCAATCTCGGCGTGTTGTGTTCAGGCCGTTGTAGATGTCGCGCGCTACTCCCACGGCGTGGAGAAGCGAGCCAGATAGTGACAGTGTGGGAGTTAAACCAGGAGTTGGAGAGCTGAGTTTGGTGAGAAGCTCGACAAACAAAGCTCCTTGTATTGTGTGGTGGACAGATACGACAAGAGCAATACGTGTAGTTTCACCAGAAGAATGCTCAAGGCGCGCCGCCGATGCGTTTCAGAAAAAAATAAAATGCAGCATTTATTTATAGGGCTGAGTGATTCAAGGGCGGTGCCTCCAACCCAATGAACAGATCGTCTTCAGAGAGTTGATGTTGATATTTTCTCCGCAAGTTATTTAGTTCAAAGTTAACTTTTCATCTTCTATTCTTTCTTCCATAGGAACGGAAATGAAATGTGTGAATGTCACTCTGACATCATCAGGTTTCCTTCCACTCCTGTTTTGAGAATATTAAGGGTTCGGTGAGATGAGATAAGGCTGAGATAAGGAGCGTGTGATGTCTTAACCTCTGTCTCTAAGACAAGGGTTTGTTTCTATCCTTATCTGCAAGATAACACGGTAAGTTGTCAAAAAGGGTTTCATTCAATAATTATTACATTCTGGGGAAGATCTGGGTTTAAATGACGACTCTGAATAGTTTTGGGCCAATCACAAATCCCTGAGGTACCCCAAATGAGTTTTAGCATGCTAAAGGCAAGACGTTGCAGACAAAAAACACATTTATCTACGCAATTGGGTGAGTTTAGCTTATCAGGCTAACTTACATTCATACAATGTGTCCTGCTTGTTAAAATGACTCCTCCTCCATATTGTTTTTATGCGCCTCTTTTCTGACCGTGATCAAATTTGTAAAAAAAAAAAAAAAAGAAGAGAGAATTAAAGATGCGCCAAAATCATGCTCATGATAGCATTTTAATTTGTGGCTAGAAAATAAAGCCGTGGCTCACGTGGTGCGTCACTCAAAGCAAGGCCTAACGGGCAGCAAGCAAGCCGCCCGTCTCATGGACCCAGGACACAACTTACCCTCTGTGGAAATGTAAGGCAAGGCAAAAGTGACAGGCCAACATCCATCCGCCTCCTCAACTTGTCTATTTATATGTATATTCATATTCATGAGCTATTGGACCGTGGTGCTGTTGGCAATGCATTTAGCGTTATTGGAAAACGGAATCTCAATCCTCCCTCCCTGGCAACTGACAGAGAACGATTGCAGTGCCCATGTGACAAAGGACTGGCAGGGCCCGGTACTAAATCACTGTCCTGACGTGGGCAATGAAAGCGGAATCCCATCTCAGGAGCTGTAAAAAATGAGTCTACCCTTCACTTTGGGCATTAAGTGGATTGTTGATTCCTCTATTAATACATCTCTTAAAGTCTTTGAGTGGCTGTTTGAAGGCCACGGAAAAGGAACACAGATGACGTGATAATTTACATCTCCTTAAAACTTTTACGTCTCTGTCAGCGGAGCTACTTGGTCCCCCGAGAGATGAGTGGGAATGCGTCAGACGGTCGAGGCCGATAACGGAAAGACCAAATGGGGAAAAAATATAGCGCTGAAATGGTAGCCTCGATTCCTTAAAGCTGCGCTAATGGCATTACTGTAAGGATTCCTGAGGGGAGGGGCAGGTACAAGATTTGGCTATTTTAACTTCATGATTTAAAGCTTTCAATGCTCAGTCAAGACCCCCCCACCACACACACACACACATGCTACTCCAGACGGAGTCGTATTATGAGGGTAAAATGAGCACAGGGTTCTTTATTTTAGGTATAATTAGATAATAGGGATATGACGCTGCCCTGTTAGAGGTTTCAAAAGTCTTTATTTGCAAATTAGCTCGTAGCTTTGTAAAACACAGTTCATGTCCCGGATGCTGTGGCCACTGGGTCCATTCCTGCCTTTGCTGCTTGGTAAGTAATGGGCTGCAATGAAAGTTGATGAGGTTATATATATAACTACAAATTTGTTTTGCTGGATTTAAAAATATTATCAAAATTGTTTAATTAGAAGCGACTCAAACGATCTCATCCAGTTTGTCATGAATGTCTTGATTTGTTTTTTTTTTGCTGCTCATCTTTTGATTTTCAGCCTCCCCGCCTGCATGTTTGTTTCGCCTGCCCACCCAGGGGCCCCGCACTCCCTTTCCTCAGTTCCTCCTTCAAGCCTCTGACAGTCGTGCTGCACATAAAGACACCGCTACCTTTGCATAATACGAATGCACCTTCTGTAGGTCGAATGAAGCTCCTTCGACATGTGTCAGAAAGCTTGCCGCGTAGGCTTGGACTAATGATGGCACAGCGGCCAGCCCACTGCCCCTCAGCATATGCCCACTCTCACATATGTGTGTCAGTGTGAGAAGGACTGCGTGTATGCGTGCAGGGGGGTGGCAGGGTTCGTCATGCTGATTAAAAGCAACCCCCTCCCACAAAGCCCCTCAGAAAAAGACAGCAGGGAACATGAACCATTGTCAGGTTGGCCCAGATGAGGACACAGGATCCGTGTCACCTGAATTTACCGGCCTAATATGACAGCCAAGTTGTGATCCCTTGTCTGGGACGTGTCACATTTGCAGACTTTGGACTTATTCTCATGCAAATGATGTCAGATTTGGACAGAATGTGAATGAGACTCGTCACACTGTCCAAGGGTCTAAACCCGACCACATGACAGTGGTTTCCCTCGCACAGCTCAAGATTAAATAAATACGACATTTGACATTCAAACCTGGCAACCAACACCAGGAATAGTTCAAAATAATGAGGAATTTGAGCGAGGAACCACAGCATAGAATGTAACCTATTTACCTTTCCTTAGGTGCTAAATAGCACAGACCCCAAACTCCAATGAAGCCAATCAGGGTCTATCATTAAACACCGAGATGCACGACCGGCGGCTGAAAAGATTTACGCTTTATTCACAATAACTCAGAGCTGAATCATTATCTTCTTAAGAGAGTTCATCTGCAAAAGAACAAACATGATTAAGAAAGTGCAATCAGTCCAAGTGTCTGGTAACTAAAATCTAAAACATATTATTCAAAATAAAACACTTGAACAAAACAAAAACAATTGTGTCTACTTTTAGGACTCCACTCCTTGGATTACACTGAAATCAATCACTTCTTTTTTTGGGTTCCGAAAAAGGAAACTGGTTTCGACTCTATTTTACTTCGTGGACTGAGTGTTTGACACCGATTTGAAGACATTAGAAAAAGTGGAATATATTCCCCTTCTAATAAACTCTAGCATTTTTGGGGGGGATAGGATTAGAAATGAGGCAATAAGAGGGACAGCGAAGGTTAGACGTTTTGGAGACAAGGTCAGAGAGACCACACTTCGATTATTCGGCGTTAACTTAAAAATTATTTCATTTCCCGTTTGTATTTTCGTCTTCGTTGGTCCCGTTCACAAATAACATGAACGTTAAATGAAGGCATCCATCAAAAGACGATATTTAAATGAACACCTTCGTACGCGAGATATTCTGACACAACAGTGGCAAATGCTCCACATCGCACACACACACACACACACGTGACGGCTTTACAGCAACGGAAAAGACGGCTTGATAGATCCTAAAATACACCGTCATCCATTCAGCGCACTGGCGGTCGTCATTATTCTCAGAAGAATCGACTTTGTCACTTCTCCATTCTTCAAGAGTCTTTCCCCTCAGTCTGACGAATTGTGTCTCCTGTATCACCAGAACGGGGTTCGCGGCTGACAGGTGCACGACGCTTTACAAGATCACTTTGACTTGCGTGCAGATTTCTGCAGGGACAGACGCGTCAACAAGCGATCGGATTGAAGTCTCTGTCCATGATGGGACGTCTCGGGTGATTTAAAACCTTCAGCCTCTCCTCACATCGTTTCATTGAGGCGTGATGTCTTCGCATGGCAAAAATTAAAGCCGTCTTATTGTTTTCCTGTCAGAATAAAATGAGTCTAAAACCCCCAGGTAAATCTAATGTGAGGAACACTTTGGTTTAAGTGCGATTATTATCTTCAGACAGCATCAGTCATCATCTGGATCAAGGAATCCTTTCTAGTAACAGGCAAGGACATAAATGGTAAAAAAAAAAAAAGAAATCTGGAATATTCTTGAAGTTTTAGCTCGAAGGACAAAACCTCCTCAGTCATTTATTAAACTTTATCGATCAGTTTTAATCCATCGCTAACGGTTCTGGAAACTAATTCATAGCAAAGCCCATCACCAAGCAGTACCTGTACCCGATCCATCGTACACTGTTTACTCACTTATTCTCTCCTAGCCATCTTGATCCCGGGTCTGATGAAGTACTTTTGATCATGTGACCTCACATCAGTGTGCTTTTTTGCCCTGCATTCGTCCTACAGGCGACTTGTAGACAGCCAGAAATAACCAGGTAATAGTTTTACTTTTCAAGATCATTTTTTTCAAGTACATTTGTGGAATGTAACATCTTTAGAATACTGACACCAATAATACTACTAGTCCTGGAAATATGAAGTGAACACATTTGTATTTTCCTGGGAACGATTCAAAGTGAGTGTTTAATCTGATCAACTTCATTGATTTCTCGAAAGCTTTCTGGATTTTTACATTTGTGGAATGCTCAAAAATACCAGTTTGGAAATTGCACATGTAAACAGGTGAACTGGAAAGGAGGGGGTAGGAAAGAGGCCTTCTTCAAAGGCAGAGGTTTCACACACGCCGTGACTGTAAACTGAGGTGAGCGAGCCCAACTTTGTGTTCCCGCCGCTCCCGAATTCAAATCGACGCTTGTGTCCACAGTGTCGACATAGAAATGAGGTTTAACTCACATTCAAAGAGCGAACGCCGTCTCCAGGTCGTCAGATTGTGAGGGAGGGAGGCTTCCTAGATGATGGAGAGAGAATTTACAGCCAAACAGAGATGCGATCGGCAGCGGCTCGCCCGGCCGCTGGGGAGGCAGGGCGAGCCAGCGTGGTGTTATCTCAGCGAGCCGGCGTCTGCTGCGCACATCTCGCAGTATGAAACACATCGTGGCTGCGCTGATGTTCCTGGTTAGAAGCAGAAGCAGCTGATTGTGACTAACGGCTTTCCATCTTGATTATTGTAAATGGATAACAGGCTGCATCGCGATCATAAACAGCCCTTTATTTGACATCAGATTTGCGCCGCTGTCTAGTGAGCCGCTCCTCGCTAATGGTGATGACACAAAGCCAATTCATTCGCTTTCCTTGAAAACAAGCACGAGTTGTGGGAGAACAAACAAAACCATGTGCAGCTTCTTTTTTTCTTACACGTTGTGGCGAAATGAGTCATGTCTTCACCCTAAACCTAACCCGATTCAGTTCTGCAACGTGCTCAGATTGAATACATTTAGAATGAACAGAGCAACAGCGCTGAAACGAGCAGTACCGCGTGACATCGTAGGGGAAGACAGACGTTTTCACCACCGCAGCATCTGACACGGATTCATCTGCCTACAATGGAGTATAAATGAGCTGCGTTTGCTGCAGGACGTTGGAGATGCTGCTACTGTCCTGAGTTGAGGGACATTTAGAACAGTTGGAGAATACATTTCTATATGTTTGTTAGAAACTAGTTTCTAAAAAACACAAATGAAAAGAAGTCCTCGTCCTGCTTACTGTTTATTTCTCTTGAGCCGTCCTTTTTTCCAACAAAATTAGTCGGTCATGCTCGTTGCCTTCAAACATATCACGCGACTCCCCTTTGCCTTTCTCGCTGCTGCTTCCTGAGTTTCTTCGCCACACAGCGTGCGGCACTGGAAGTCTATTGTTTCTTGGGAAAAACGCCTCAGGCAAGTGTTCAAGAGCCGCGTGGGGTGGGAGCATGTCGACTTAAATACCTTCGCCGGAGACGTGCCACGGCCTCTTTTATCAGGTGTCTCACTAGCTGAACTGTAAGCTTAGCTCTAAACCCAAGTCAAAGCCTTTTTTATTTTCCGTGACAACTTTATAGTCACTGCTTTTCCCTAAAAGGGATTACATCTCAGTTTTGAAATTGCTCACACTTGCTTGAATTGAAAACTTCACGTTAATAGGAACGATTTCTGACACCATATGAAAACAAACCATAAAGGCAAGGTGAAATATGTCGTCATTAACAAAGATGGACAGTTTTTGCTCGTTCATTAATGCAGCAGACATAATGTACATAACTTTGGAAAGTTCTTCCATTATCAGCAGCTCCCTTGAGTTTAATGAACTTGCTAATTTGGCTCCGTTTCCAAGAGTAAGATGATAAACACTAAAGTGAGCTAAATGCTAGCATGTCTGTATAGCTGTTAAGAGTTGTTTTCATATTTTCATTGTTCGTGTCATTGTTTAATATAACTTATGGAAAAGAACAGCCCCATCTGGTGGGCAGCGATGTTGTGCGCCCTGAAGGTATCGTGATGTCACTAGGTCAAGGGGTGGAGCCATGAACTTTGTCAATAAAAGTGATCTGGGAAGCGGAAACAGTATGTTGAGGAAGCGTGCGCCGGACCAGTTGGTCCGGGCGGCAAGAGAGAGGAAAGAAACCTAGTGTCCGCCTGTTTCATTTCGGTGCGAAAATTAATAACACGATGTTAGAGACTTTATCCCTAACAATAGCACAGGCAGATACCAGCTAGCTTAGCTAAGTATAGCTAGCTTAGCTAGCTCAATTCCCTCAATGAATCCATCCATTTTCTTCCACTTTTCCACATTGCAGGTCACGGGAGTAAGAGCGTACAGTAGGAAACGTGATTTCTGACAGGATTTTACACTCAAAATAACACCACCAGTTAATTCCAGGACATGGAGTTTATTTTACAACTGAGATTTAAGGAATGAATTCTGAATATTAAGGTTGACGATAAAATCTGGAAATCTATCGTTGGGTGAGAATTCTGTTTACAATGTTATGTACAGTATCATGTATCAGCCATTTTATGTAAACCACATTGTGGGCCCTTCTTTTCACTGAAAACAGACATTGTGGCCCAGGAATATTCTGTAGTTTCAGACAACCCCCCCCCCCCCCCCCCCATCCCCTGTCCATATTTGCTAGGAAATAACATTATAAAAATGCACACAGTACAAATAATGTTGAAGAGCAAGATATGCCAACATACATGTATACATACTTGCTGATTATTCATACAATAAGTTTTAAACTTCATTATTTTTACAGCTGTAGATTCACAATGATAAAATTGGTAGCCTACAAACACAAATACTGTACATGTTGAAAGCACTGGGAAATTATGTTTTACTAAGGAGAAAAATATTAAGAACATTTTGTCAGAATTTTTGTGATTTAATGGCAAATATAAAACAAGGTCATAGTTCTCCATATTGCCATATTGATCAAGGAAATACTCAAAAGAGAGATGTATTGTAATTTTACCTTAGCATTTCTTCATCAATTTACACTTCCTTAAAGTGCTGAAATCATCTTCTCATTATTCGCATTATAACCAAATACCTTCATTTAAACATTTATATCCGTAATTTATTCGAGCAGGGATACTGGTTTTCGATTGAAATGTCATTAGACACAATATGTTCACTGTTTTACATTTAACATGCACAAATTGTCTTGTAAATTGTATGACTGTTGAAATATATTTATCTCAAAAAAGAATAATTCCAAAACGGTAAACGGTAAAAAAAAGGAAAAGAGTATGGTCCAGTTTTAAAACAACAGATGGACGTTTCCCAAAGGCTCAGATAAAATGCAGTGCATTGAGAAATCAACAATCAGTCAGTTACTACATAGTGCCATGGCTGCTTACAAATTTGGTAGGGAAAATTCTATTTTAGAAGTTGGCTTATAGCTTCTGCAGTTCAAGGCGCTGTCATTGAGGATAACATAATAACTATTGTATGTGGTATTAAAGTTACCGCGTTTTCTTCACAAATTCATTGTGGTTGCATTTCTCAACACAGTTGTGGCACTATCTATTATGACAGATTGTGGCTTAAAGCTATAGTGCAACATTAATCTGTCATGCTTTCAATGTTTTCTTCACTGTTTCTCAAACTCTTTCACAAAGATAAGATGGTCCTCTGGTGACTTTCCATGTGTTTTGCAAAGGTGCAATTTGATTGCATGTTTGCTCACGAATGTCCGATTGCACAGTTTGCACTGATATACTGAGCCAGTTTCTTCTTCTGCAAGTCCAGAGGGACTACGAGTTTTGTCCTCTAGTCTGCTGACCGACTGCTGCTCTATCAAACTTAAGGAAAGCTTTGAGAGGTCGTTCAGGGTAAACCCAAGGTGGGACTCCAAATGGTGGATGTAGGAAGAGGGAGTTCTGAACTGGGAAGCACAGTCACCGCACAAAAACAGAGGTTGGCCAGAGTCAATATTTTTCAGGAATTTTGTGCTCCCTGTCCGCTTTAACTGGTACTTTACATTGGCCAGCCAATGTGAGATAGTAGTCATGGATAGACCAGTGAATTTACAGATGTGGACCCGTTCTTGTGGTCCCAAATCACTAACCACAAACTTCCCATCAGTTGTTTGCTTAAGACTAGAAGCAAACTGGGCCTGGAGAATAAGGACGTGCTGGGGATTCCAGTTAGACTGTCGACCTTTCCGTCTTTGGATGGGAGACAGCTCCTCCAAGGTGTCCTCAAAAGTACAACCATCAAGGTCTGACTTTTCAGAAATAGTAGAAGGGGTTGTAGACTTTGGTGTCAAACGGCCCGTCAGATTTTTCACCATGTCAGAAATATCCATCAAAGCATTCTCCCTTAGGGGTGGAGTTGAAGACTCTGAATTTTTTTTGAAAACTGTCTTGCTGTTAATCACTCTATCATTGCTGGTTGGCGTAGAAATACCCTTAGGGGTATTTCCATTGGGTTTTTTGGATTTTGTCAAGTCCATGGGCTGTTCGTTATCGTCATAGTTCTGACTGATAGGCTCTGCTGACTTCATCTGACCAGAGTGGCTATTGATCTTATAAAGCATTGCAAACGGATCTGTGAAGGGGGTAGGTACCTTTGAAGCTTTACCTAAATGGTTGTTCATAATAGACTGCAGTGCACTGAGAGGGTTCACGAGTGGTTGTTCAGGCGAGTGATCTGTGATGATGCTCAGGTTGTTGCAACCATTGCTGATGGGTCTAATTGGGGAATCAATCTCACTCTTTATCTGTGTCTCGACTTCACTTTCCATCTGCTCCTCTTCTTTGCCTTTTGACTCAGTCTGGACATGAAGTGCAGCATTTGCCACCATCGTTGCAATGTTTTCTAGACTGGGTGAAATCTTTTTGTCTTTAAGGTTTGGCAAGGGAGACTTTGCAGACCTGCACTTCTCCACAGGTTTTTCCTCTTTTTCATTCTTCACAGATGTTTTCCCTGTCACTTTCTCAACTAGCTCCTCCATTGCTAGCATGTTGCTCTTGTGACTTGGTGGTGGAGAGGGGCTATTTGGTGAATGTATCAGAGTGCCTAAATCAGAGGGCAGTACCTTAAAACTGTTGTTGCTGAACAAAGGTTGAACCTGTGCACTTGATGTCAAGGTAGACTTTAAAGACCCATGGAGCTGATAGGCAGCATGAATGCTAGGGTAGCCACCCCAGGTTGGTGTGCCTGTTTGGGCCTTGCTTATTGCACTAGAAACTGTATTCTCCAAGGACTTAAGGATGTCTAAGCCCCCTTTAGGTGTCTCCAAGTCTTCTTCTCTCAGATATTGGTAAGTTCTGGCCTTACCGCGTTTAGGATTTTTTTCAGGTGGGTCTTCTTTTTCCTGTTTTATTTTTTTCTCAGGTTCTCTTTTTTCTAATTGATCTTCCTTGACCTTTTCATCTTTCCTGTCTTCATCATCTTCATCGTGGTTGCTAGGCTGCACTGGTGAGTCAGGTTGTGACTTTCCATTGGTTGCTGAGAGTCGTGTGGTAGTCGGCAGCAGTGGAATTGACTGAATTTTCTCTTCAATAATGGGATCAAAAACCAATTGCTTACCTTTTTTTGAGGCTGAATTAGTCACTTTGAGAAAGTGCCCTGTGACCATCATGTGGGCCGTCAGTTGTTGCAGGGTATCATGCGAACTTCCACATTCCATGCATTTGAGAATCTGAGCCTTTCGTGCCTCAAACTGCCATGTGTAACTGGCACCGTTTTGGTAACCGTATCGATTGTTTGGAGTGACATAAGGATTGCCAACTTTTTGGTCTTTGGGGGATTCCCCTAGCAGAACACCAGATGAGACAGACTCTGGCGAACTTGGTGGCATCATGTCTTGAAAGGCTCTTTTTTTGGTCGGGGGTACCAGCCTAGAGGTGAGGGCTGGCATTGGTTCTTTGAGAGGCACTTTCTGATAGTGTTTTGTTTTGATCATGTGAACACTAAGGTCTTGCAAGGATTCAAAAGAGTGGCCACAGTACATACATTTAAGAACTTTCTGGGCATCTTCCTTGCCCTCCATCTCCATGAGAGAACGTTTGCGTGGCTTGGACCACTTCTTGCTTCTATCATCCTCTGCATCCTTATTGTCATCACGGTAGTGGCCAGTCTCATTCATATGCACTGTCAGGCCAACCAAAGTGTCATAGGCTGCACTGCAGTCTTTGCACCTGAACTTGCTGGCCCCTGTAAACACAGGACCATAGAGCTTATTATTTTGCCTGTAAAGCTGCACAGTACTGAAAAGGCTTGGCTCTGGAAGGAGTTGGTATGGGGTATGCTGAAAGGTTTTGGCCAACGCTGCTTGGTGCCAGTCATAGGCTAATCCTCCTGTGTTGCCAGAACATGCACTGGTGCCGCTGTTGCTGTTGCTTGACACTGTTCTGGTGGCACTATTGCTGGTGTTAATATTAGTTGTGATTGAAGCATTGCTAGTACTACATCTGCTCTTCAAATGGATGTGACTGTTCAGAAATCCATTGCTGCCTT
Source organism: Brachionichthys hirsutus (assembly GCF_040956055.1). Taxonomy (NCBI): domain Eukaryota; kingdom Metazoa; phylum Chordata; class Actinopteri; order Lophiiformes; family Brachionichthyidae; genus Brachionichthys; species Brachionichthys hirsutus. Next base: position 2,076,937 of record NC_090909.1, on the reverse strand, counting down.
TGGGGCTGCTACCATTGCCATTGCTAGCTGCATCATTGTTTCCTTGTTTACTTTTAAGCATGTCCAAAGCAATGCTGGACCAGGAGGCATCAGACATCAGATTTGCATAGACAGCTTTCATTTGCGCCAGACTGTCTTGTAGCGAAAGACCATTGATGGACTCTGGGCTCTCCCCTTGCTTCTCCTTTACTTTGTCCTGATCATTGGCAGATGCGGTCTTAAGGTCCGCCAGCTGATCACTTGTGGTGCTGAGTGGAGAGGCGTAACCAGCGTCTGGATTAGTTCCATTGCTGACTGGAGAGTTTTGGGAGCTATAATGATCTATTCCTTCGTCATCGTCATTAAAAAGATAGTCTGCATCTTGACCATCCATGGAAAGCCCGTCATCTTGCAGATGCTCCTCTTCCTCAGTCTTGTCCACATTACATTCATCTTCAGGTCCATAAGCTAGAACATAAAAAAAGAGAGGGAAAATTACATTAGATACTTATTTTCTTAACCTATATTTTTGATAAATTAGAAGGCACCAATTATGCATCTACCACCTTTACAATACGATGGCGGTATGTGCAGTGATCCTGAATAATTTTTTTGTCAAGAGTCCCCACAGAGGACATGTGCTTGTGATAATAAAGTGCAAACATGCATATCTTGACAATGACAAATAGTACTCTTCTCTGCTCTAGGTAATGAAGCTATTGAACAACGCACCTCAGCAAGAAAGCAAAAATGAGTGACAGATTTTTTTTTCTGCCCAGTTGAAAAACCAAAAAACAAGCACATTTTTTTACAATTACACAGAGAGCAAATTGTGCGAGGAGACAGTTGTTATTAATCACGTGGTGAGATCTGATCAACACAGCGGAAGTGCAGACATTTCCTTTCCCCCCCAAAAAAATATCAAGAAGAGTGGAAAATATGTCTCATTGATCACTGTACTAAAGATCCCTCTGATGTTTTACCGGGTGGTAACATTGGATTTACTACATAGGCACAAACATTTCAGCATATTCATCAAATATAAAACTTTCTCCCTTATCAGCAAATTCAAGATAATTCAACACAACCTACGAAGAGCATTTAGCAGCAGGATAGCAACTAAAGATCTATTTTTGACTGTGATTTTTCTCTCTTCATTCAACATGCCAAACATACTACGGAAGTAAGAGACAGCGGAGAAAGTTGCCAGCTTCATCGTCTTGCCAAGCCATGGTTGGCTAGAGTCAACTTGGCATCGGCTGTGGAAGTCCTCACAGCGTGATGCAAGAAAACGACCAGTGGACACGGCAAGCTGTGTTGTTACCGCCTGTTCTCCCCGAGTCCTCTCGGCTTCAAATGTGCCATTTTAAAAAGAACAGGGAGATATTTATACTATCAATAGAAAATGGCTGCCCGCTCGCTACGATTTCCACAAATCATTCCACTTAAATCTGCATTATAAATCCTTTTAATCCAGAGCGAGACAAAAGTGAGAAATTACCAGGGATAATTATTGCACAATGGCTGATGGATAAAAAGCAGATTGAGGGGATAAATATAACAAAGAGAGGGGAGAAGGAAAACTAGAGGGTTAAATGCTCTAAGGCGCGCCCCCCCCAATCCTCAGATCTTTGTCTGAGGTGCCAGAATCACTCTCCGGTGAGGAGGCAGATGTGCTGTCAAGCTTCAAACAGCATGTAGCTCTCTATCCCATAATCTGAATGGACATAATACCTGTTTGTGAGATGCCAGTTTCTGTTGCCTGGGAAAAACTGGAAGTCCAACAGCTGCAACTCTCCCTGCCTTCCATGCGTGTGAAGTGTGTATGTCTGTGTGTTCCCGATTTAACAACTCTCATTCTGGTTTTCCCCCATTCGCTGCAAATTCTGCACCGTACACGAGGCCGCAGCGAAATCATTCCCCCCAAATTTAGACCATTTCAAACATTTGCAAATGCGACTGCGTTGCTTTCTTTCAACCCGTCATGTCCTCGGAATCAAGATGCAGCCGACTGCGCTGAAATAAACGCTAAACTGAACCCATTCAAAGTCAATGTGGCGAGTCGTTAAAGACAAAGCGCGCATTCACACGTGGAAAGCGCGCCAACGCTAGGGTTGTAGTCTCTCCCTGCCACCGCCCTTATGTTGTCTTGACAGGCATCGGCGTCAGCAGTGTGTCAGCGTCAGCTCGAGGTGTCAGTGTCCACGCAAAAACAAGCCCGAGGAGGGGGGGGGGGGGGGAAATAAACAACAACAACAAACACAAGTCAGCCACCCTCCCAGCATCCCCCACCGCAACCTCCTTCCTTCACCATCTGTGTCAGGAAAGCTGCGGGTGCCACCGCCGGCTAATAAGGCAATCAGAGATGGAAAAGATGCTGACATGGCGGCTTTTGAGCGTCACTCAGAACAAAAGAGGAAGAGGAGAGGGAGGGAGAGAGGGATGGGGAGGGGATTAAACGTGGGTGGAGGAGGGGGGGGCAGAGAGGTGTCTGTTGTGGTTGTCAGTCAAAAACGTAAGCCCACTTTGTGCTGTCAGGGAGGATAGGGAGAAGAGGGGAAGTTTTGAAAAGAGAGGAGAAAAGATGTGTTTAGTCCAGCGATCAAGAGGTGTGTGTGTGTATGTGGGGGTGTGTGTGTGTGTGTGTGTGTGTGTGAGGAAAAGAAACACGACGGTGAAACTAGTTCAACAACATCCAACAAACTACATCCGAAACGTCATTGGAGAGAACGCAACGACATTTTTGCCGCGTGTGCGCGAGGTTGTAGGTGCATATAAGGTGTGTGTGGCTGATCTGATCACGCGTGTGTGTCAAGTGTCACGCTGTGTCAGGTGCACGCCGAGATGCAATGTGGCTGGCGGGGGGGAAAGCAAAGCCATCTGTGTCTGGAGAGGAGCCTGTCACTATTGTTGTGCCCTGAGTCCAGGATTTCCTGCTGCAGACAGGTGACACCACAGTGGGAGATCCTCCCCACACCCGCCCACCCACACAAAAACTACATGCTTCCACCAGGACAGGAAGCTGTGCCACACACACACACACACACACCTTGCTTTCTGTGTTGACAGATTTCTGTCACAAAATTACATGAGAAATGACATTGACATACCAAGCCAATCAGAGGAGGAGTAAGGGCAGTCATGGCGTCGCCATAGTAGGATTTGTACATTTGTGCAGCACGAGTACGCGCTCGGTGTTGTTAGCTAGAAAGGCAAACTTGCAAACACAATTTTGAATATTCCTTTTGTCATGATATTTCCAGTTTGAACCGGATTTAACGCGCGGCTGCTTCTCTGAAGATATTTTACATTGCCATTGAAAAAGTTTTTTTTTTTAGTATTGAAACTAAAGCATTAAAATAGAGAATCCCAGTTTGATGATACACTGAGTGTGACTAACTGTCCAAAACATTCCAAATAATCCTGCGTCCGTTGCTAGGAGTCGGACGTTCTGTTGGGTTCTAACATAAAGCAGGGTGAGAAAACTTCAGCCTGACATGGTACCGGCGATAAACAACCACACACACACACACATATAAAACACACTTTCCCCTCTAAACCTTCATTTATTCATGTTGTCTCACAGAAGAGGGCAATCCCAGCTCTCATTTATAGTGCTAATGTCCAATTCCGCCAGCTTTCACCCCGCTGATTTACCCCGCGTTGCCAGGCGCCGCCTCTGGAGCGGGGCGGCCGGCGAAGCCTCCCTCACACCATTTATCGGCCCTTCAAAATAGGAGCCCTGGCATGGCAGTCTTATTTCTCTCTCCCGTTTCGCTTTGTCACCGGCCCCTCCATTCCCTGCCACTCACCCCTGATCAGTGTGTGTCATTGACCTGCATGGCGTGTGTGTGTGTGTGTGTGTGTGTGTGTGTGTGCGTTTCCTAAGAGAGAAGGCTGTAAATAAAATGACATTATTATTTCCTCTGTCCTATCATGTAGAAAAGCCAATTATGGGAATGCTTAGTATGTCAGGCAATCTCTGTCCTTCCTTGCTCTTCCCAGTCTTCTTCACTCCTGCCGTTTTTTCCCCTCCAGGGTTCTGGTTTCGCCGGACCAGACGCTCTCTTTGGACTTTAGACCTCGGGACTAGTGAACTAGCTTAGCTTAGCTGCGATAACGCTGTTTGAATCAGGGACTGGAAAAGTGAGCATTTTGGAGGAAATTATAAAAAAAAAAGTTGCTTCCAGTGTTTCATTTCCTGGTACTTAATCCCTCAGTATTTACAAATATAGATGATCTATTTTTCCCCCCTACATTCCATATTTAGGTGCCAGATGGAACTGATCGATTAATTGATTTGTGGCGCTGCTACCTCTCAGAAACAGACTACCATGCATTAGCCATAATTTTTAGCAGCCCAGACATATAAAAGCCAACCTAACAGCCCCTCGACCCGCCCCCCTCTTACCCACATGGACTACCCCACCATATGGCACAATAGCTTGCGTCATAGAAATCCACCTTCTCAGCTGCCAGGGGCGTTTCTGGTCAGAGGAAACACAACGCTTGTAGCTACATGTGCAAATTATGTTTCACATTTTTCTCCATTGCTGCAAATAGTTTGTGTACTTTAGATTCTTTCTAAAAAAGACATTAAGCAAAATTACCTCTTCCTAAAGTTTTGCGACGGTCCTGAGGGCCTTCACATATGTTTCAAGTAATTTGCAATTACTTGAACTCATATTATGCTAATAGCCTTTTTAAATGGGTCACACAGGCAGCGCATTTTACCTCTGGCTAAGCTTCATTAGGCCACTAAGAGCACAGCGGGTATGAATCAGGCCAAATGATAGCTGCTCCAGCAATAGATGAAAAAAAAATGAAAGAAAGACGCAAATATGGAGACCTGCAGCTATTTTTTTCCACAAATAAAATAATTCTCAGTTCTTTCTTGAATTGCCTTTTTATTTTCTCCTTTATCTCTTTTATGCTTTTGGCTTTTTAACCCGTTCCTTCATATCTCTCATCAGCTGCTTTTGACATGCCGTGGCCCATAAATCACCTTTTCCCTGAACAGTCAGTGCCTGCTTCTTCCGAGACGAAACAACAGCCATTAGATCATCGGCGCCGCAGATTCCACATTTCTCTGTTCGCTTTTCCAGCCAAACTGCCCACACCCAGTCATCAGCCATCGCTCTACTGCTGCAAATACATTTCATACCATCTGGTTTGTTTTCAGGCAAAGCACAGATAAAGCATTACTAATGCTAATTAAAGACAATGCGAAAGCGATTTACTCAGTCGAGGCCAAGCATTGGATCAACGCCGACAGATGCCATTTGCTATCCAGATTCTTTTACAACAAATATTGTCCCTTCTTTGGATCCCTGATACAGTGCTTGTGTTTGAAGTTCGGAGACATTCGCATGTCTTTATTTAACTTGGGGCCCATTCCTCGACAAGAAAGTGTTTTGTTTATATCAAAGAATGAATTTCAGAGCCAACACGTTAACTAAATCTTTCCTCATAGATTCCATCTCTTGAATTCACCTGCATTGCCCCTAACGGTGGCGCTTCCTCCAACTGAACAACAGCTGCTCCCATCGCCTAGCAACAACCAGTTGATGGATGACCCCAAAGATGGATAATTACCATAAATCACTGTGGTTGTGTGGAGAATAGAAGCAGAAAATTGTGGTCGGCAAAAACAGGCCTGGTGGTTCGGCTAGGTTGGTCTCTGGTGAATTTCTTCGGGTTTGGTAAGAACAGGTTTTGTGAACCCAATATGTGAAGTCTTTTAAAGTCTTTATGAAGTGTTTCTCCCATGTTCCGGACTGAATGAATGGGGGGGGGGGGGTCTTCATAAAACCTGATCAAATGACTCACGGGACAATATCCTGTCCTGAAGTGACTAAAAAAACCAAAGTGACCAGAGGAAGGAGGAAAGTAAACAGTGAATAATGAAAGGGAGTGCAAAGAGGAAGTGGCTGAACGCACACGTACAGTATATTTATGAAGTGTGTGAGTCTGACGGAGTGTGAGCAAGAGTGACGAAGGCAGATACGAAGAGAGGGAGGCGAAGAAAAGGAACGAAAGCGAGGGAGCGCAGGGCCAAGACGGGGTCACAACCCAACCCGTCTGGCCAAGAGCGGTTGCACAATAAGACATCAATCAACCTTCTCCACGCTGTCAGACATTCCTGCACTTCCAAGGAACAAAACATAAAAACTGGAAAAATAAACAAACAAATTAAGGTTCAGCAGGGCTAACTAGCAGCTAACTTAAATAGCTTCACAACGTGTGCTACTGAATGACCCATTTGTTTGTTCGTTGTGGTGTTTGGTACCAAAGTCCGATACCCAGAAAGCCATTTAATAATTTGGTAATGTTGCACACTTCAAAAATGACTCAGTGTGTCTTGAAATGAATTTACTGTAATATAGATGCAAACAACATATTTACATGCGCCATCGTTCTCCTGCACCGCATTCTACAAGCGCTCTGCGTGCCTCTGTTGCTGCTATGAGCGCTGTGAGGCGTGCTCACCTAGCAAAAGTATAAAACATAACCCTGAATACCTTTTAACATACAATCCCCTTAATTATAAAATATATATACTCCCTTTCCCCAGTTACACAGACTATAATTATCTAACACTATTATAAACACACTTCACATCCTCGCAGGTCACGCTATCACAGGTAAACACTTAGCTTAGCTACTATGCTAACATGGCTAACCACAATTAATACCTGCTTACACATGCGCAATGGGAACAAACGGCCGACTTTCCCCTTCTGTGACTCTGCCTAAACTTACATGTGCTTATTAATAACATGTTATATCTGCTTACCTGTAATATAGATGCAAACAACATATTTACATGCGCCATCGTTCTCCTGCACCGCATTCTACAAGCGCTCTGCGTGCCTCTGTTGCTGCTATGAGCGCTGTGAGGCGTGCTCACCTAGCAGTACACTCCCTCCTGTGGCGGATGTCGGTAATACACCGTCAATGTATATTGCCTGCATGTCGATATCTCAACTAAACCAATAACAATAATAATATGTAAGAGTGTGGGGGTGTCTTGCCTCCCAAACTCACAATCCTCACACTCTCCCCTCCAAAATGTAATGACGTCCCGACATTATGAGTACCAGTTCACATTATGAAATCATGAGTCCACACATTGATATGCATAACATATAGGCAGATGACTTCTAAGTAGGAGTCAGCATTCTTCAGTCCATAAGTCCATAAAGATGCAGCACTGTCCTCAGTGAACCATATGACACCGATCTCCTGTTAATGTCACATGAATGCAGCAGCTGTCATCGTGCACTATGACAGTCCACTGCTACTTCCGCATCGTACACGGGTATCTGCATCTCTGCTGAGAGTAAGGTACTTCAACATAGTAGTAACCCGCCCTTTCAATAACATGTTTCATCATAACTATCACTGTACACCTCCATGTCGGACACCTCTTGAACAAACGGTGTTTTAAATCATAACCCTATCTCAACACAACAAACTTCTACAGCCTTACGTTAACTGCATAGCATCATTCTACTTATCCTGAAGTTCACTGTCTAGGCATGTAACATAGAAGGCTGCCCTAACTCGTGATATGTGAATATCATTCTCGGTTTCCTATTACGAAAAGGATATCTCTTCTTTCTGACAGGTAGCTGCTCAGCATCGTCTTGGTCACTGGGAGCAGACTGGAGAGACTCCTCTTCACTCTCTGTGTTTAATGTCTCGACTACCCCTTCTGGTGTCACTTCTTCTTCAACCAGTGGCAGTTGTTGCTCTGCTCCCTCCTCACTGACAAAATCCTCAGTCGCTGCTGCTTCGTTGTCTGGGTGGAACTCGGGAGCTTCTGCCCTCAGATGGCTCTGGAACTGATCATAATCTCTTGGTTGTGATCCACTGAGAGATATCCACTGCTCTTCGTCCTCAGAGCTGTCCTCTGGTTCCCTGTGTCTTTGTTTACCTTTTCGTTTCCTTTGTGTTTCAATCGGTACGTCAGGTGTTGCGGCCGGTAGGAAGTCACATGGAAGCAGGAGGTTCCGGTGGAGGATTCTGACACGTTCTTTGCCACCCTCTGGCTTCAGTTCGTACACTGGGCTGTCCTGATGTTTTCTCTGTGATACCACATACACTTGATCTTCCCAGAATGATCTCAACTTCCCTGGCCCTCCTTTTTCATTTAGGTTTCGGACCAGCACTCTACATCCAGGGTACAACTCTGCACCATAGACCTTTTTGTCATAAGCCGTTTTACCTCGTATCCCCTCTTTGCCAGCTGAGTTTGAGGCCAATCTGTATGCCTCGGCCATTCTCAACCTCCATTTCTCAGCATACTCTTGGTGGGATGAGCTTTGATTTTTAGGGGTGAGGCCAAACATGAGGTCAATGGGAAGCCTGGGTGGGTGACCAAACAACAGGAAGTAAGGTGCATAACCAGTGGCCTCGCTACGTGTACAATTGTAAGCATGGACCACTTTAGCCAAGGATGCTTTCCAATCTGCTTTGGCAGTCTCCGGTAGAGTTCTGAGCATGGCCAATAGTGTTCTATTGAACCTTTCCACCTGGCCATTCCCCTGTGGATGGTATGGTGTGGTCCGCGACCCTGTGACTCCACTGTATTCTTGAAGCTTGGCAAATAATTTGTTTTCAAATTCTTTTCCTTGGTCATGATGAAGTCTTGTGGGAAATCCAAATCTCAACACAAAATCTCCAAATATTTTGTCTGCAGCCGTTTTGGCAGTTTTATTTCGACACGGATATGCCTGTGCAAACCGCGTGAAGTGGTCCATCACAACAAGGATATATTCATACCCTCCCTTGCATTTCTCCAAATGCAAGAAATCAATAGAAACTAGCTCAAAAGGATAGGTGGTAACGATGTTAGTGAGTGGCGCTCTGGTTGGTTTATTAGGGCGCTTGTTTTTCAGACAGCTGCATACCCGAGTGACATAATGCTCAATGTCCTTCTGCATGTACGGCCAATAAAAGCGGTCTCTGATGAGATTCAAAACCCTCTCTACTCCAAGGTGACCCATCTCTTCGTGAAGTTCTTTATAAATCAACTGATGGAACTTCTTAGGAAGGAGTAGCTGTGAACGGCTGATAGTTTTACGGTACAGCAGTCCATCATCCGCAATGTGCAGTCTCTGTTTTTGTCTCATCAGGGCAGCTATTTTGTTGTCCAATTGCTTTCCACCTTTTGGCCACTTGTTAGTGGCAATATATTTCAGTATCTCGCCAATAACAGGGTCCTCTTTTTGGGCCTCTCTGAGAACCGCCTTAGGGATATCTGCCCTTGCTGACATCACTACATCTTCGTTCCCAGTTAATATCTGGTTGATGGTTGCTGGGCACAACCAAGGTTCAGGTTCCTGCGACTGAACAGACACTGCCTGAGTCACACTGCTCATGACTTCTGGCGCCACTGCTCGCGTACATGTCTGCATGTACTGCTCCATATCCAAAGGCATGCGTGACAGACCATCAGCATCCCCATTAGCTCGGCCAGGACGGTACTTGATGGAAAACTGAAAGTCAGCAAGATCAGCGACCCACCTATGAGTAGTGGCATTCAGTTTTGCTGTGGTGAGCACATATGTGAGAGGGTTATTATCAGTGTATACTACAAATGGTGGAGAATAGTAAAGATAATCCCTGAACCTCTCACATATGGCCCACTTCATCGCCAGGAACTCCAACTTTCCTGAATGAAGGTGGTAGTTTTTCTCTGGTGCAGTTAGAGTCCTGGACCCATATGCAATTACTACCAACTTTTCCTGTTGTTTCTGATAAAGCACCGCCCCAAGCCCGTCTTGTGAAGCATCACAATGCAAGACGAATGGCTGCTCGAAGTCAGGATATCCTAACACTGGTGGCTGAGAGAGAAAGTCTACTAGCTGACAGAGTACTTGGTGATGTTCAGCTGACCACTTAACTGGGTAAGATGATGGCAGCTGTCCATTGTTTTGTTTTTTTCTGCCTCGATCTACTGGTTTGCGATTCCCTTTTTCAGTTTTGTCTGAGGAGAGGAGGTCATACAGCGGCTTGGCTATGCGGGAAAAGTTTGGAATATAACTGCGATAATATGAAATGAATCCCAATAACTTCCTTAGCTCTCCTATGTTGGTGGGTGTCCTTTGCCTCAGTGCCTGCACAGGAGCGACATCTGCAGGATCCATTGTGTAACCGTCTTTTGTAACAAGCTTGCCAAGAAACCTCAACTGATTTTTGAAAAGCTCACATTTTTTTGGTGTCAACTTGATTCCATGACTCTGATAACGTTGCAAGACACTTCTCAGGTGGTGAAGATGGTCCTCAAATGTCTTGGAGTGAACCAGGTTGTCATCCAAATAAGGCAAACATACTTCATCCCGCAATCCCACCAAACACTCCTCCATTGACCTTTGAAACTCTGCAGGTGCAGACGACAAACCAAAGGGGATCCTCACCCACTCATACAGGCCCCAGGGTGTGATAAATGCAGTGAGAGGACGGCTTGACTCTTCCAGGAAGCCCTGGTGATAGGCCTTTCCTTGGTCCAGGACTGAGAACCAAGAACTTCCCATCAAACTGTTCAGCATATCTTGTATGCGGGGTATTGGGTGACGGTCAGGGATGGACTTCCTGTTTAACTCCCTATAATCACAGCACAAGCGGAGGCTGCCATCCTTTTTTCGCACGCAGACAATGGGACTGGAGTACGAGGACTTAGACTTCTTTATCCAGCCTCTGTTCAACAAATCCTCCAGGTACTCTTTCACTTCTTTATGAAGAGGCTTGGGTACTGATACATAGGTTCGTGTAACTGGAGTGGGGTCATTCAGACGGATCTTAAGCTGCAGTGATGGTATAGTTCCCACATCATATTCATCCTGAGCAAAAGCTGCGCTCTCCTCATGCAGAAGCTGTCTGACCTGCTGTTGCTGTGCTAAGGAAAGATGACTGAGGGGAACCGGAGGGTCCCAGTTACTGCCACTGCCACTCTCCGGTTTGTCTTTTTGTTCCACTTTGATCTTTTCTGTAACTAGTGTGTTCACTTCTGTGGTACTCTGGATCATCGTCTCTGTCTCCCGTCTTTGCGCTGGTTCGGTTTGTGCAGGGTATATTGTCTTTACTGGTTGAGTTTTCCCAATTATGGTTTTTGGAGGCAGCAGTATATCATGAGCAGTACTATTTGTAATTGGCATAGTCAGACGGGACCAGGGGCCTCTGTATAAGTGTACTACACCCTGTTCTGCAATCAAACCCTCTGGCAGCTGCGGAAGTGAACACGGTTCAAAGAGAACATCTTGGGGATCTGAGAGTGGACCTGTTCTCACACTACACTTCACTACTTTTGTCTGGCCTGCAGGGATGGTCATGCTGTCTTTACCCACTTTCACAATGCCACTCCCGAGTCCATCATCTCCATTTTTCATTACTCTGAGAAACACTTCACTTTTCTTACTGTCAAAAGAAAATGCTGCACTGACTGCCTCTTTAACCGCACGTGGTGGGTCTATACCCATCTGCAGTAAGTGTTCAATCACATTGTACCCAATTATTGGTTCTTCTCCCACCCCCTCTTCTTCAGATACCAAAACTGGCACTACCAGCTCCAGAAGTGTCGGACTTACAGAGGGTAGTCTGAATTTAATTTCAACCCACCCTGAGAATGGGATTGGTGTTTTATTCACTGCTCTTCCATCCAGGATGCCTGGACCAATTATCTCTGTGAGGCTTCTCACTGTGGTGTGTGGAATGTTCTCTTGTCTCCAATTCTCATTTATGAGACAGACCTGCGAGCCGGTGTCCCACAATGCTTTTGTTTCCACTTCATCCAATAGGCAGGTGATTATATATTTCTTCCCAATGAGGTTGAGCAAGCCTTGTCTTTGTGTTGGGGAGAGAAGGTTAACACTGACTCTTTCATTTTTCTGTAATGCTGTATTCGGCGTTCCAGTCACTATTTTTCCCTCCAAATGCTGGATGCTGTCAGTGATGAGCTTGTAAACATCTCTGGGCAATTTATCCTGTTTCCTTTCATCTACAGGTGCTGCTGGCATGGGTGTCACCGTGTTAGCTGACATCTCAACCTGTCCGGACTTATCTGTCGTTCTCCTTCCAGTTCTGCATCCCCTGGATAAATGACCGCTTTGTCCACATTTGAAGCAGTGGTCGCATTGCTCACCTCTGTTGCTGTCTTGGCAGTTTTTGCAGCCCCGTTTTCTGCTTGCTTGTTGCTGGGGAGGAGGCCTAGAAGACTCATTCACCATTTTTTTCATTTCTTCCACCTCTCCTCTCAGCTGTCTAATGGCATCCAGGAGCTCAGATTCTGTGTGAGACAAAGCTGGTTGAACTTTAACAACTTTACTTTTTGCACATGAACGTTCCTGCCCACCTGCTGCTCCCACTGTTGCCTCGTGGATTGTCTGTGCCTCAGCTCTCACTTCCCTTACTCTCAATTCTTTGGTGCTCCTTTTGAATTTCTGCTGCCTCTCCCACTCAATGCTAGCTGCTTCATTTGTCTTGGCTATCAGCACATCATCAGTGACTGCTGGATCATCCAGGTAAGCCTTGAGCTGATACTTTAAATTGTCACTCATCAGTCCAGTTCCCACAGCCCGCAGAAACTTCCTCTGCACCAATTCAGCGCTGTACTGCTCATCAGTGCCAGGCTCCCTGGATGATGCTAAGAGTCGTTCTTTTAGCTCAATTGCTCTGAATAGAAAGTTCTGTGGTGATTCATTACTGTCTTGTGTAATATTTATCAGGCGGTGATATAAGTCAGTGGAGCTATCCTCTTTGTAGTGTCCTCTCAGAATTGTGCGCAGTTGGGAAAGAGTGAGGTCTGCTTTAATCTCCAACATGTCGCGTAGATTTAGGCCTGGGTTTATGGCCCTAACCACAGCTTCAATAATCTCTGCCTCACTGTGATTTTTCTTTAGTCCCATGTCAATTTGATGCACCAGGTTTGAGTAAGACAGCTTGTCTCTCTGGCCCCTTTCTCCAATTTGGCCATTTATTTTAAACTCTCTCCTTATGGTTACTTCAGGTGGCTGAGCAACTAAGTGATGGGCTGGTTGGGGCAGAACATGACTTGATTCCTGGCTACTTACTTTATTAGTAAGCTTTCTCATTTCCTCCTCTATTTTCTTTGTGGAAGCCTGGAAACTTACTTGCAATGCTGCATATTGTTCTTGTAAGTTGGCAAGCGCAGTAGCATCTCGACTGTCACTGTCACTTGCTGCCTGTGATTGACCATCACTTCCTCTTGCTTCCTTCGCACTTGCTATTAAGCGGACCAGAAACTCATGTGCCACCTCCTCTTCCTCATCTTCAATAGCTGTGTCAGCCGCTTTATTTATTAATCTGATCAGCGTGTGCTTTCTGGTCTGTTTTTCAGTGGAGATTTTAGCATGCAAACACACTTCTTGTAGCTGTTCAAACTGTAACTGCACCAGAATCTCACTCAGCTGGTCCTGCAGTTGCTCCAGCTCCATGGCTTCTGTGTTGACTCTGCAATCTCACTCCGTCTTTCCAGTTGCACCGCTGATCCCGGACGAGCCCCCAATTTTGTTGCACACTTCAAAAATGACTCAGTGTGTCTTGAAATGAATTTACTGTAATATAGATGCAAACAACATATTTACATGCGCCATCGTTCTCCTGCACCGCATTCTACAAGCGCTCTGCGTGCCTCTGTTGCTGCTATGAGCGCTGTGAGGCGTGCTCACCTAGCAAAAGTATAAAACATAACCCTGAATACCTTTTAACATACAATCCCCTTAATTATAAAATATATATACTCCCTTTCCCCAGTTACACAGACTATAATTATCTAACACTATTATAAACACACTTCACATCCTCGCAGGTCACGCTATCACAGGTAAACACTTAGCTTAGCTACTATGCTAACATGGCTAACCACAATTAATACCTGCTTACACATGCGCAATGGGAACAAACGGCCGACTTTCCCCTTCTGTGACTCTGCCTAAACTTACATGTGCTTATTAATAACATGTTATATCTGCTTACCTGTAATATAGATGCAAACAACATATTTACATGCGCCATCGTTCTCCTGCACCGCATTCTACAAGCGCTCTGCGTGCCTCTGTTGCTGCTATGAGCGCTGTGAGGCGTGCTCACCTAGCAGTACACTCCCTCCTGTGGCGGATGTCGGTAATACACCGTCAATGTATATTGCCTGCATGTCGATATCTCAACTAAACCAATAACAATAATAATATGTAAGAGTGTGGGGGTGTCTTGCCTCCCAAACTCACAATCCTCACAGTAAGACAATAATCTCATCTAATATTCGATCAAGCCGTCATTAAAATAAAACCGGCGCTCAGAGCTGGGTATGTTCAGTTGGTCGTAGATGCTAACTGCTAGCAGCTAGCCAGCCAGGAACATGCCAGGGCTAGTTCAGGTTGCCGCCCTTCCAGTTTACTGTGGGATCATTCGGTTATGAAGAACAAAACGCTCCGTCAGTTACTGAATGAAAATGAATCACGCGCTCGACGTATAACAACACACACACCTACACACCCACACACATGTAAAGAAAAGGATTTCTCAAGGATAGCGGAGAAGTTGTTGAATAGATTAGCCTGTGCTCGCGAGACAAAATAAGCTAGCCCAGTCCGATGGACCGTTGAATCCCGGCTCATTTCAAGTCTCTCTTTTGAGGCGACTGATGCAACGCGGCTATAAATTACAGCTTCCTTTGTTCTTGACCCCCCCGCGTCAGAGGTCGGCGCTGCCGAGGCGGCTTCCTATTTGTGACCGCCGCAAATTCATTTGTCAAAGTTCATCAATGTTAAACTGGGACAGACGCCGCTGAATGAAACGATCTGGTCGCAAAAGCTCATTATTTAAACAGAAGGTGCGACTTTTCTCCAACAGACAGACTCTTCTCTGCAAAGACCGTCCCACGGCCCGAGCGAATACCAGATACGCAACGCAGGTCTGAACAGAGCGAGACCTCAGAGACTCCCCTCGCATCCTTTTCCCCCCCAACATAAACAAAGACAGACAAAGAAATCCGTACTGTAAAAACCATCAAGTCACTTCAGGGAAATTAATTAGAAGCACACACCCTCCGTGCAAGGAGGCTGCTCGGGACAATCAAATGTCCCCAAACATTTGAGTGCTTTTAAATGTGCATGTCACCAGGGAAATTCCAGCAATTGTGCGCCATCAAAACGGTTATCTTTTACGCATCGCCACATTTTGTTTTTCATTCTGGCCCGCTCAAGTGATGACTTAGTGCCGACGTCTGGCGCTCCATTAAACAAAGTTGTGCTGTTTCATTTCAACACTGGTTTAGGATTTAAAGCGTGATGAATCGCAAAGGGGCGGGACAAGAAAAAATAGAACAAAAAGCATAAGCTCTGTGCTCCTGAGGAGATTTACCCCCCCCCCCCCCCCCCCTGTTTTTTCTGATGACCATGGCAATAAAGTAACAAAAGAAGAAATGATAGGATGGGAGGAGGGATTAGGAATCGCAGAGGGGTCCCCGGAGAACGTCGGTAAATTATGTACCGGGTTCTTAAAGTGGACTAGTATTAGTAGCCATTTCGGGCTAATTGCATCTGTGTGTGTGTGTGTGTGAAAGCACACAATGGCTATGAACAGCTTCACAGTCAGACAGGAAGAGAGGAAGCAATCCTTCAACGGAGCACAATATCAGACTGCAGACAGACAACTAACGGCTGGAAGGTTCTGGAAACGAGAGCAAAGCCTGCCTCCCTCACATTTCAGCTCCCAATGCCGCCTCCCAAAGTGCCCTCCATCTAACACACACACGCACGCACACACACACACACACACGGCACTATAACTCCATATCCGCAATCAATCTCCACTATGAAGACACATCCATCTTCAGTAATGTTAATGGGAGGGTTTTGAGGGGGTTGGAAGGGGTGGAGGACGGGGGGGTAAAACCGGGGGTATGTGAATGCAGCGCTGACCTCAGAGCAGCGTGAGGTAATTCAGGCTGTGTGTGTGTGTAATAAATACACAGTGAATGAATAAAAAGCCAGAATGGAGCTATGTGCAGTTGTTCGTACATGTTTGTCGGCATCTCGGGAGGTCAGGTGTGTGTGTGTGTGTGCGTGCGTGTGTGGGAGGGAGACTGATGGCTGTCAGCTTGCATCTGGCAGAGAAAATAAATTAGGCTCATGAAGACAAATGAACGGGCTATGGAAAGAGTAAACGGGGGTGGGGAGGGGGATCATGACAGAAAGAGGGAGCGAGGAGGACATAATGGAGGTGAAAAGAGGGATATCGAGAGTATGTGGTGGCGTGGATATGAAAGAAAGGAGACGGAGCGCTCCTTTCGGGAGCCGGTGACCGTTCATTAAGGAGGACGGGCACGCAGACAAGCTGGCAACCGGCGGAGCGTTGGCTGCAGCTCCTCCTGCTGCAGGGGAAACACACGTGTGGGTTTGCGTTTGTAACTCCGGTGCCAGTATGTTAAAAATCCCAAACACACACACACACACACACACACACACACACACACTCATCTCGGATATGTGCGCTGGTTGTATCGTCTCGCTGGGTGTTTCCTCTGCTTGTGTGTGAGTGTGTGTTGCGTCTATCCCATGACACGCTCCCCTCGCTGCGAGTGCAGGGGGGCTCTCGGGGGGCTTTGTCACGCGGCGGTCTGTTCTTTTCCCGAGGCCTGGCGCCTCTCGTTTGATAAATGACACATGTCATTCTGTCAGCCCCTGCCATCCGGGCTGGGAGGCCCCGAGCTGATGTATGGTCGCCGGGGCTAAAGGAAATCGGAGTGTTTTGGCAGCGCCCTGAGAACGCGGCCTCTTATAAGGGCTATGCAACTATGTTGTGTCTGTGTACTCGCGCGCGTGTGTGTGTGTGTGCGTGCGTGTGTGTGTGTGTGTGTGTGCTTGTGTTCTAAACCTGTCAGGCGGACAGGCAGAGGAGACAAATCATCGTCACGGCCTCCCCAGCTGTTCCCCAAATTTGGTGTGAGGAGCAGAGCGAGGGGGAAAAAAAAATCCTGCCGTTTGAGTTTTAAATGGCTGATGCTTCCCAGAAACGGGAATGAGTGAGAGGACAAGTGGAGCTGAACACACACACACACACACAAACACGCACACACACACACACGAATGCTGGAACAGGAATCAGGCCAATCACAGAAGGAAGCAACGGAGGGATTTATATTCCGAGAAAACAAACGTCGGAGAGGAATTGTTCTTCCTTGTGAGCGAGCTTCAAATTAATCCCTGATCTATTAATCGTATTTCCTCATAAGAATTCCTCACGGACGCCCCCCCCCCCCCCCCCCCCCCCAGTGTACGATCCTTATGGCTGTGCGTGAACATTCCCCGGCGGATGACGGCCCCACCTGGACGATGTGAACTCTGTTTGACCCCGTGTGATTGGGCGCCGGCCGATCTCCCGCTCCCACGGAAAAGAAGCAGGAGAAGGAAAAAACCAGCGTCATTAGGCTGTGAGTGATGAGTGGCAGCCATGGGTGACACCCCCCCCCCCCCCCCTCTCTTTTCCTCCTTTGCCTTGATTCTTTTCTCTCTCACTTTATTCACCTCTCTCTCCATCCCTCAGCCCCTCCAGTCATTTCTCTTTCACTCTTCTCTTTTTCCACTCCCTCATTCCCATGCACCCCCTCCCACCTCCTGCTCTTTCTTCCCCGAGTCTTTTTTGTCTGCTGTCACTCTCTTTTTCTCCTCTTTTTCCTCCTCTTTATGCGCCTCCTCACACAATAGTGCCTCGCTATGTCCCGTCTAGCTCGCTTGCCCCGGTCATGCAGACACTCGGCTCCTCCACACATAATGGATCCCAAATATCAAGAGGAGCAGCCCCCCCCCCCCCCCCGCCCCAATCCAGGACTGTGCCATCAGCACTCCTTCCACAGTAGCTCCTCTGTCAGGGAAATGTCAAACTGCACAGTTAAAGTCGTTTTTACGGATTTCTAACAACTTCCATCGAGACGGATTAGCCGGAGACTTTTCTTTTACGCCAAATGGAACGTTGTATTTTGGAAATATGATCAATTGATGAGACCTCTGATCGCCATGTCCTGAATGAATATCGATCAAGTGAATGCCCTTCAGTTCCTGGCCTTTTTGTCATTTTATGGCAGATTCAATCGGACTCTTACAGAAAGTATTCTTGCTATTAACATCAAGTTGTAATACGTTCACCATTTCAATATAATTAGCACAATAATTGTTCGTGTAAATAATTATAAACCGGGACACAAAGAGATTTGCAGCCCGACGAGACGTCACAATCGGTCAGGAAGCCATTTTTAGCTGATGGTTGCAGTCCGGATCTAATCATTGTTGCTGAGTCATCACTTCCGACTTTCGGTTCAGCTTGCCGAAACTTTCTCTCGGCTCATTTTCTCTGCCGAAACTTTGACAGAAATTACAGTTAAGCCAGAGAAGCAAGTAAAAGACGAGGTAGAAAATGGAGAAGATGGAGGGGGGGGGGGGTATTAGTCAGGTCAGGAAACAGGACGTCCCACTCACCTTGAAATGACTCATTCACATTTGGAATGCGGCCAGTCGTGGAGTTTGAATGTAAGGCCGGGTAGATTCTTAATATGGTGCAACAAGAATTCAGCGGGATTACAGATACATCACAGAGACC
The DNA here is from genome assembly GCF_040956055.1 of Brachionichthys hirsutus. NCBI lineage: Eukaryota > Metazoa > Chordata > Actinopteri > Lophiiformes > Brachionichthyidae > Brachionichthys > Brachionichthys hirsutus. Next base: position 2,058,340 of record NC_090909.1, on the reverse strand, counting down.
TTCAGGAAGATTAAAAACAGCGAGCAACGTGCAAAGTGGGACGGGAAGGACGAGCGAACGGCACTAAACGGACATAACTGGATCAGCGAGGCAGGATTCAGAGGCCTTTAAGGGACAGAGACGAGTCGCCCAGAATGTGTTACGATCGAGACAAAATTAGATTTAGCTTAGCATAAAGACGTGGTCTGCTCAGCGGTGAG
>NC_090909.1:1953036-2058040 GCF_040956055.1 Brachionichthys hirsutus | reverse complement strand
ACTTACATCACAACATGTTAATTTTATTCCCTTGTCCTCTCTCTCTCCCTCCACACTCATTTCCATCGTCTTTCTTTGTGAATTATTAGAGACGCTGTCAGTTCTGAAAAGAAAAAAACACATGCTGGTCCAATAACTGGACTTTTTTCATTTTATTTTAAATCTCGACAGGAAGTTCTACAGACGTGGTTAGAAAGAGAAACATCCCAGACAACATAGAATCGGAGCGTAGACAGTAATCTGCATCAGCCAATCAGCAGCTCTTCTCAATTAGGATGTAAAGGTTTCCCGATAATCACCAGCAGCCCCCCCCCCCCCCCCCCCAGACCCTTCAAGGACATTCATACGGTAATTCTTCCCGACTTTTACTCCACCTTTTTCTGAATATTCCCAGGAACTAGTTTCGACTTTCATTTAAGATGCATGTTTTATGATGAATAAACGATTCCACGTGACCTTCGTCTATTCTCTATTATAAGAAGCAGAAGCTCCGCCCCCCGCCTTGTTATTCTGCCTCCCGCTGTTCATTGCCGCGTTTGTTGTGCATCTGTTTTGCAGCCGAAGTCAAAATACCTCCGCGGATGGAAAACAGGGGACGGCAAAAGTCACAGACAATAAACACGACACGGGAGGCATTTCAGGGGCGGAGGATGCTCGCCAGGTTCGTTCCCGCCAGCGCGACCTCGCTTCCTTTAGCTCTTTGTCCGGCCTCCTCGCGTCGTGCCTGAGTGAAAAGCCAGATTTCCCCTGCTTCCTCTGAACCTAATGAAGCTCCGGGACAGTTTCAGCTGGCGGCGCGCTGAATGCCTTTAACGCCGCCGCCCCGCCGGCGAGCCTAATTCCCACAGATTTCCAATTCGACCCTCTCTTTTCCGTAAGAGCAGTCATCGATCTTCATTTGTCACTTAACCTCCACGAAGATGAGGACAAAGAGTACGAGTTGTGCTCGGTGTGCACGTTAGAGCGGGCTCTTTGATTTCCTGGAGGCTCTGACGCCACATGCAAATGAAACCGTGCGCGTAGCGGCGTGAGCGACGGCGAAACGCATCCTCTGACTCCTTCAGTCAGCGTCACACGATAATGACACTTTGCATACGCGGCCTTATCCCGGGATCTGAGCGCTTCGCACACGCAGCGGTTTTTGCTCGGCGCTGCGCGCGCGCACACACACACACGTCCCGACACGCCGTTCTACTTCAAATTACTTTTTTTTTCTCTCACTGCGGCGTCAACTCGTTCCAAATGTCACTAAACGTTCCATCGGAAGCATCCGGATGAAGCCGGCGCGAGTCTTCCAGGGTGTGCCGCTGAGGTACCTCTGAGCGGGAGCAACAAAATGTGCTTCGATACATATTCGCTTTGCTCTGACAAGCTAATAGCCGTTAGCAACTGCGACAAAGAGACGAGAACGGCGTGCCTCTTCCTCGCCCATTAGAACCTGCCGCCGCCGCCTACAAAGCCAACTCGCAACCTCATTACAGGCCTGTTTGTGTCCGGCGTTAGCGTTAGCTTCCCATTTGTCACACGGCGAGCAACCTCTGCTGCCGACTTCACACCGGAACAGGCGAACAGTGGGGGGGGGGGGGGGGTTGCGTCTACGGGAGGCGGCGAACACCAAGTTGATTATATCAAGGCAGCTTGCGGGCTTGACACCTTGCAGAATTTGTAAGCATTAATCGGTCGGGCTCTGTCACTGATCCGTCAGCTGCCTGGATAATTAGGAGCCGCGGCTAACGATGCCGTCGGGAAGAGGAAAAGCTCAACCCCCCCTTACCCAACACACCCACCCTAAAGTCATAATTAAGAGACGCCTTTTCGAGGCACAACAGCGGCAGTGCGTCTGTTTAGGCAGATGTCGGCGAGGACGTTGGCGTTGCGCTTCAAACCGGACACGCCGCGCGGCGCTTTAATTAAACGCGTGCTGAGCTAAGCTACACGGACAGATCATTAAAACGCAGCTCTGATCTTCATTTATTGGAGACACTGAATCATGCAGGAATTAACGGCGTCTCTCACCGTAACCTGAGCGCTTGATTTACGTTCGGGGTGCTTAACTTTTTTTTTAAATTAGCGGCGCCGGCACGTCAGCGGCCGGACCCGGACCCGGCCGGACCCGACACTTCTGTCGAGATGGCAGACGAAGGTGAACTCATTACCGTCTTCCACTACGGAGGGACACGCTTCCGCGCGTCCACTGCGTGGCGCCTCCTCTCGCCTCACGACCTTCTCGCCGCCGTCAGCGCGGGAAGTTTGCCATGGTTTTGTTTCCTGCGTGGGCGGCTCCGCCTCTTCCTCTCCAACTGGTTTCTTTTTTTAGCAGCTCAACCTTTCTAACTCCAGTGGAATAAATTCAAGTGGATGGCACCGAGTCATCGCGCCGACACGTTGAATGATTAATTGACAGATTCATTACTTAGCGTGACACCGTTTGATTTAAGATAGCGGGACTGGCAAACTAGCGGGACATGCTAACGCTACCGACGCAGTTTGCCTGGACAGTTTGATTTTAAAAGAATAAAGTCAATTATAATACTTCACCTAGAATCTGTCTTCAAATTGCCAACTTCATCTGAGCAACAATCCAAAACTAGAAAAACACACAGAGAGCACAGACCTCCCTCAAGCAGCTCGTTCCCCATCTTAACTGGATCTACACCGTCCACATGGTGATCTGGATCATCACCAAAAGGTTCTAAATTGTTCTTGGTGTCTTTACACACCAGCCATGAAAGGTATAAGTGAATCAGAGTTTTAAATGGAGTTTTAATTTTAAAATGTAATATGTTTTCCTGACCTCATTCTGGATCAGATCCAGAAGACATTTTGCGGACCCCTTTATGATTGCGGTTTTTGGTGAGTGAATTGAATGCATATTTTACAAGATAATTGATTGAAAAGCCTCCATTATAAGTAAATGGGAAAATCTGGATTTTTAAAAACCCAGATTGGTATCTGGATCACTCTCAAAACTTAATGGGATCTAAATTGGACCAAAATCCATTTTCCAGATTATTTTTGATCAAGATCCATCGAGCAGTTTTTCTGTCATCCTGCTAACAAACAGACAAACGCCGTCAAAAGCAGAGCCTCCTTGGCGGGGGGGTTAACATAAAAGTAACTCAGTGTCCTTGACCTAAAAAACAGAACCAGACATTTTTAATCATAGAAAAAAAACCCCGGTTGTGTGCTTTGCTATCGTGCATCGAATCGAAGGCAACTTCTCGTCAACTGGAACGAGGACAAGAGGTAAACACAGAAAACCTCGAACAGGGAGACACAAAAGTGGCTCAGAGGCCGGTCCCGTCCTGCACCATCGTTTCCAACATGATTAACTCGGTATTACTGCAGTGTCTTTGCCTTTCGTTTATTACTCGAGGTCCTGCGAGAAATACCTCCGCACAACCGCACTTCAGCCAGAGGACAAAAACAAGCGAAAATGACGACAGATGACTGCAGCACAAAAAAAGAAAAAAAAGAAAAAAGAATCTGTGCTGCTCAAATTGCACCGCGCCGACTCAACGGCCAAAACTAACAGATGCAGTAATGCGGTTCCAAACGAAAGAACACTGATGTATTGTCACTGGTCATAAACTAGATAGGGTACAGCGCCATTACGGGGTCTAAAATCATCACTGTGACTGATGAAACAGAGCCCATTCGAAATGGCATACAAAGAGCCATTGAAGCATCCCTCTCTCTCTCTCTCTCTCTCTCTCTCTCCCTCTCTCCGAGGAGCAACATTTTGCTTTAGTGCGACTTGACAAATCGAGGTTGCGGAAATATCCGGTAATGCATTGTAAAAATAGCCTCGCATTTATAGTTGTATACACCATTTTCACAGAGGAGGCACTCACACACGCACATGCGCACGCACACACGCTCTCACACACGCACGCACACACACACACACACACACACGCACACGCCTATCAGACGTGTTAAAGTTGGTGGGTTGACCATATGCAGAGACAAAGCCTGCCCAGGATTGAACATTAGCGCCCGTGATGCATTCGTGTGTCACAGAAACAACAATTGCATCAATATTCAGAGTGCTGGGTCGGCCCGGGGGGGGGGGGGGACATCTTCTTGAAACTCTCCTTCCTGGATTCACCACTACGGGTTGGTTTCCACTGCGCCAGGCCCTTCAAACGCATTTCCCTCGATCCATCACTAAAGCCTCGCGTCAATAGAAATTACAGCCCTGCAGCGAGTTCAAAGTCTTTCTGTCGCAACCTTGATTAAGTCTGCTTAACCTCACATTTCCACCGCCTGCTTAACATTCTGCAGCTGTTTGTATTCCTCTCCGGTCATTACTGCGCCAAACTTCAAAGGCTCCCCCTCTCCCCCACCACCAGCGGCATCGGTTTGAAAAAAATGCCGGTCAATCACAGACATCAGCGAGGGGACATCAGCGAGGGACATCAGCAAGGGGACATCAGCGAGGGACATCAATGGACGCAGGGCGATGTGCGACTCTCTCTCTGGTCGACTTCACCGCAACACGAATAAAAAATGTAGAGAAAGGCAGGAAGCGGAGACTGAAAGGGATGTTTTTTTACAGTGTATATGTGTAATTAGTTACTTTTGTTAAGGTACCCCCCCCCCCCCCCCCCCCCCCCCGTCCAAATATACTACTAGAGTAACTATAAGGACACTTGTATACTTAAATACGTGCTTGTTAATCAGCTGGTTAAAGTTGGCTCCTTTGTTGTTGTTCCTGCTGATGAACACAGAGGTCAGGTCAAGGGTCAAGACATTGACCTCTAGAACCCTCCTCTTCCTCCTCCTCTTCACCCAGCAGAGTTTAAGGACTGTCTATGTACTCGCAACGCCCCCCCCCCCCCCCCCCCCCCCCCCGGGTATTAATCTCCAAGTATTTACCCCGCTTGAGAACTTTTCTTTCAATTTGTCTTTTCTTTGCTCCGCGGCAGGGGGGGGGGGGGAGTTACCCTTTAGGGGGAGTCCATCCTGCCCGGCGCATGCGTGTCTCCACGCCGAATGATTTACTGATGCTAATCAGGAATGAATAGATCAAAGCAGGTCGCGTGACAGGGGATCAATCAAGCGTCAAATCGAGGATGGCAAATCCTGCAGAGCGGAACACGGGGGGGGGGGACACGGGGGGGGGGACACGGGACACCTTCCCGTTACCGAGACACGCGCGTCAAACACTTGAGATGCGATGAGACGGGCTTTGTCTGGAGAACTTGGAAGCAGACACCTGTGTGTGTGTGTGTGTGTGTGTGCGTGCGCGCGCGCGTCGGACGGAGCAGCGGGGCTTACCTGCTGACCGCCGCGGGCTTGCTGCTTTATTCTCGGCATGCTGCTGTCGGGCTCCCCGCCGGACCTTTCATGCAGAGATCAGAAGAGCCAGCCGCGTCCGTTAAAGGGCAGAGCCCCCCCCGGACCCCCCGGAACGGCGAGGAAGTCTCTCTCTCTCTCTCTCTCTTTTATTTTACCGATAACCTCTCCTCCCACTGACCATTTCACGGTCCGTTTAACGTCCCGGTGACTAAATCAGATCGATCAGAGGGACCGGAAAGCAAAGCGGGGTCGATCCGGTAACTTCTGCCGGTCGCTGGAACTCATCGCTGGGGAAGGTGCGTGGGAAAAGCTCCGTGGGGAGGGAGGAGGAAACACGAGCGTGTGCCGAAGCCCCCCCGGCTTCGTTTCCATCCGAGCAGCGAGAATAAACCGGAGCTCGAAAGTCAAGAAACGGAGATTCTCTCTCCGTTTCAAAAAGTCTTCCGCCGGTAGGTCTCTGGTCCCCTCCGCCGGTCTCCGGTAGGTCTCCGGTCCCTCCGGTCGGTCTCTGTCCCTCCTCCGGTGGGTCTCCGGTAGGTCTCCGGTCCTCCGTCGGTCTCCGTCCCCCGCCCGACCAGGTGCAGCTCCGGTTTCCAAAGCTCCTGCTCCGGTCTCCGGGAAAGCGAAAGGGAAGAGTGACACGTTCGTCGGGCTGCGTGCGTGTCACTCAGTCAAGCGTGTGCGTGGGGAGAAAAGCCCCCCCCTTGCTGAATACGCTCCGTCCGTCCGATTGTCAACACCGACGCGGAACGACGTCCTCAGAAAGTCAGACACGAACCCCCCCCCCCCCCCCCCCCGCAGGTCCCGCCCCGAGAACCGAGACCCGCAAACTGCGGGTTGTTGTTGTTGTTGTTATTTTTTAAACGGAACAACAACAAATAGCGTTTATTCTAAAGCGCGGCCGCGAGCGATCCTGCGTGTTCTCCGCAGAGAGATGTGCACGCGCGCGTCGGGATGCGCGGCGCGATCAGACAGAACAGCCCCCCCCCCCCCCAACGGAGGCGTCACCCTGACAGCCAGAGCCCGCCTGTCAATCTGCTGCTCTAATTGTTCTCTCTCTTTCCGCGCTGTCCCGTCCCGCGCCGTCCTGTCCCCGCACCGTCCCGTCCCCGCGCCGTCCCCGCACCGTCCCCGTCCCCGCGCTGTCCCGTGCGTGAACAGAATGATCCCTTTTTTTTTTTTAAAGTGTGTTTCCAGAAGAAGAAAGTCTCTGCTCGAGTATTTCAACTCCAGGATGTCCGATCAGTCTGCGCGTTAATCGAAATTAAACAAAGATTTGTGCGTAAAAATAGACCGATAACCGATAAACGTATAAAGACTGTTGATTCCGGGGGGGGGCCATTACCCAAAACATCAGTCACCTGATTCAGCGAGTCTGATTTCAGGACAGCTTTCCGTTCATTTTTTAAAATAAAAACAAGGACTGCTGCTCGTTCACGCGGCGGCGGGGGCGCGCAGAGCAGCGCACCAGCCGCCCTTCCGACCCGTTTCGAGTTTGCTCAAGGGTGGAGGTTTTCCGGTGACCTCTTTAGCGCGACAAAGGAGGCTGCAGATCGATTCGCTGCGGATCGATTCGCTGCACCTTTCTGGCGAGGCTTCCGTGGAAGGGGCGGGGCTCCGAATCCACGAGAGGCTCCGTGAATAGCGCGCGGCTGCGTCCGAACTATTATCCACCATATAAAGTGTTTATAAAGGGCGCGTAACCGGGCCCGTGGGGGGGGGGGGATGAGGATGAGCAGCAGCGCGTAAAGTGGACGCGCTCGCCTCCCGGCTGCGTGGATTTAAGGACGGGATTCTCGGACTCCGTGGAGGAACGGATTACAGAAACAGAACTTTCCTCTCTAAAAAGGATTCCGGTGAGTTTCTGGGTTTAACCCGCTCCAGCCTCGAAGAGACGCAGAAACCGGATGGAACGCGAGATAATCTGCGCGTCTCGGGTCAGGGAGAAGCGGCAAGTACCGCCCCCCCCCAACACCTGTCCGCTGATTGATTGAGCCGATTTACGTCACTAATATTTCAATCCCAAAGACACGTAGAAAGACGCACCGCTCCTCGTCACGCATGTGCGTTAAACACGCGTTCCCACTGCCCGAGCCGCGTCATTCCCGGGTGCGTTAAACACGCGTTCCCACTGCCCGAGCCGCGTCATTTTTTGCCGGTTCAAGAGAGGAGCGAAAGTTTACATTTTCATGTCTTCCAGTTTCTCTCTTTCCTCTTTATCACTTCTTTCAGCGTCGCGCACGCACACACACACACACACACACACACACACACACACACACACACACACGCGCGCGCCTCATATGAGCTATACACACATTTTTGTGTGCGTCATTGACGCATCTTGATCTACACATAACACACGTCACTCTTTATAACCGACTACACTAATCTAGTCAGCATGCAGTGACTGTAAATATGCAGATATTTCCTGGACAGCCACCCACATACCATCAGGATCTATGGTGCCACACACACACACACACACACACACACACACACACACACCTACACACACACACAACAGTCATGTGTGTTTGAGTGTGTACAAATGATCCTTTCTTTTCCACGCAGCATGACGACACCAAGTCCTGTATGGAGTTACTCGCCTCATCCACACATGTAAACGACATTTACATACATTATCCTCAACCTCTCTCTCTCTCTCTCTCTCTCTCTATTTCATTCTAGATGTGACTTCATCACACAAACAGGAATCTGTGTGGATTGTTGCTGCAGGAGGCGAGAGTCGGCGTCAAAGCGCTGAAACCGGGCAAATTCTGATAAATATAAATGAATTTAGGAGTAAAATAGATTATTGGGATTGATGCCGAACCAATGAAAAATAAGCGAGAAGCTTAAATAATAATAATAATAATGCGTTTATGTAAAATAGAAATGCTCTTTGTAATATCAAGGATGTGAATCAACTGTAAATTCAATTGTTGGTGGAATACATGGATTATAAATCCCACCTTTTTAATCTGGATATTCTGGAAATTATTTGCTAAATCTAATGAGCAGTTATAAACAAATAAAACGTAGCCAGGCAGGATGAATCGTGTGTTTGACTTTCGCTGAAAGTTGTGGAAATGTTCAATGTTTTATAAACTAGGGCTGCAAGTGATTAGTCTTTCCCCCCCTTGTTTCTTCCTCCGTGCATGTCTTTTCTCTCCTTCTTCTCCTTTTCTCCTCATCAGGAAGAATACCTATTCCCCCCCCCGAGCTTCTTTTATCTGCATTTGTAAACGAGATTAAAAAGTGTGTTTAGTCAATCCGATTCCTGGGAAGCAAATTTGAGCTTTTCTCTTGAAAAAGTTTAAAAATGACTCTTTAAAATCAAATCATGATGACACGAACCAATCATTTAATGAACAGCTCTTAATGCTCATCAATAATAAAGGAGGGTGGGAGATTTCGGCCACAAATTTTCTTCCTGGCGTAAATCTCTCCGATATCAAAAGGCGAGGCTCCGCCGGGATACGTTAACATTTGGAATGATGACGGCTCACAGTTTATGATAATGCTCCAGTAATCTTCAATCAATGATGGGGGGGGGGTTATCAGGTTTTCATTGACAGTCCGCAATATAAGAATATATAATAAAAATACTAAAGCACGGGCTCTAGCTTTGACGTGAGCTATATCTCCACATCGATCACATCTGGAGCGCATAATTAAAATGCCAAGAGTGAGTGTGGAGGAGGTGAGAGAGGGCTTTCAATATTTCTGTACCACTTGTTTAATGTGTGGACTTAAAAAAAGAAAATAAAAGAATAAAGAGATGTATTGCTGCAGTTTTTGACAATGCAATTAAAGGTTTGTAATCCCCGCCTGAGCTTCCTCCATTGTGTGGGTTTGGCTGGCGGATGTGATGGAATGCTGCAGGGCGGCGGACGGACGGATGCAAGTCTATTAAAGGATCCCGAGACTCGTGGCTTTTATTTCACAGGAGGAAGAGAAGAACTACGGGATAAACTGTCCTTCCTTCAAATATACGAGCTGCATTATAGGCAGAACTCCATCCGGGAGCTCCTCTTCGCCACGTCGCCTAAAAATCTCGGCGAACTCCGGCGACAGGAAGTGACACATTTCACGTTTCAGAGTAGCAGCCTCTCTGACACGCACACACTCCTTCCCTCTCCTCCTCGCTTGCCTTTTGTTTTCTTTGACACAGCCATTCCAATTAGCATTTTCCAGCCATCAAGGAAGCGAGAAAAACAGCCAAATATTTGTTTCGAGCTCCTTTTTACCGGAGTTAAAAAAATAAAAAATAAGGCGTTCAGAAAGACTCAATATCGTCCTCGGCGATACCGTGATCTTCTTCGTGTTACAATTACCAGCAGCTTTTGTCTGTGGAACTGACTTGGAGTTTATGCGAGTCATTGTCAGCCAGAATTATTTGGAGAAATTAAAATGATTATGAACGATTTTTTTTTTTAAACAACCCCAAGCATCGAGGATTATTTTCCTTCCTTGGTGACATCCTGTAATCAGTTCAACATTTTCATTTTTAAATATTTCCCCTTTTTTGAGGAATGCTTTCCAGTGCACAGTGTGACTCCTGAAGACGAGGAGCTCCCCACCATCTTCCTCTCTCTCGAGAATCAGGCGTGAAAACTGTCTCGTAACGCTCAGCTTACACCGCGAGTCTACAATTAGCAGCGGAAGAAGTTTGTGGTGTCAAATTATTATTGATTTTATTCTTAAATTTTAAATCCGCACATTGCAAACGTCTGCTGCGGCTGCTGGCGTGCCGGACATCAAGCGTGAGAATGCCTTTAAAATGGCGCTTTTCTTTTGACGTTAACACGTCTTGTGTGCACAAGCGCACCATCCATGCAGTTTGAGGCATATATTTATGAATAGGAACCTTTAATTAGGGCTCGTGTTTCCTCCCCAGTCACATTGAGGGATGGTCCTCGCCGACGTTCATTAATGATAATCACCAAGAGCGATGGCACAGCTACAGGCCGAGTCTCAGGGGACCCGACACTTGAAAAGAAGCATTAAATTACACAGAGGGACTCTTTAATTGCAAAAGGGAAATATATAGCTATCATTGTTAAATATGATCTTTTGTAAGCCTTTACTGGTTCGAGGATTTGTCTAACGGTTTCTTAGCCTCCCCTTTCACAGGAATCTTTAAATTGCTGAGATAAAGCACCTCAGGGTCCTTTTAGAAACACCCAACGTTGCCACTTTTGTTTTCCTCTATTGCAACCCGAGCAAAACCCATAAAATATATATATATATATATAAAAAAAGGCATTTTGTTGCAGGTCCACATTTGACAAGACATTCAAATTTCAAGCTGCATTTTAAAGTGTATTATTATCATTTTGGGTGGTTCTAACCGGGTTGGCTACCAGTCAAATACTCGACTCGGAGAGACGCTAGAACAGGCAAATGATTCCAAAAACACAGCAGCAGGGAGAGAAACAGGAAGTAACGGGCAGGAGTTCTATAAAAACTAGGAAAGCTCTTTAACGAGAGCTAAAGTACGGAGACGAGCTGGTAGGGACAACGGGGGGGGGGGGGGGGGCAAGGAATCAAAAGACACAAGTAAAGTCCAACAGGGCAAGAGAGTTAAGAAAGGACGTGGAGGTCTGAGATGAGAGGAATAGCCACGGATTTAAAAAGATTGGAATGTCTAAGGCACAAACCGTGACAACCGAGAAGAGGGAGGATGCTAGCGTTACCCCATAATAAAGTTCAGGGAGATACCAAACCAGGGCCTTTGGGGAATAAAGAGAAAGGACTACGAAGACCTGATGGACAGTCCTGAGAGACCTCGATCCCGGTGCACTGAAAGACTGAAGGGATTCAAGAGAAGAGCACATCTGGCCTGTCTGACATTGACTTCGTGCCAGTCTGCATGGAGTCCAGGTTTTCATGGTCTGTTCCAACCAGGAAAAGGGGGCTGTTCTCCATCGTTACAAGTGGAGTCGCTTTCACTTTGACAGCCAGCGGCTTTGATTTTTGACAATTCAACAAGATACAAAGGCACAGGGAAGGACCGCGGGGCTGCGTTGAGAAAGTACGACATGCCAAACGTCCAACTTGACCCCAATCGGGGAGACCACATCGAGGATAGACGCCAAAGTGGAACTCTTTCTTAACATCTGGAAGGCCAGATCTGCCCGAGGAGACCACTGGAACTCCAAACGACAGGAAGTTTGGGCATGTCGAGAGGTATTGAATTTCTGATGAATAGTCTGTAGAAAGTAAAAAGAAACCTGGCAAACATTCCCTCCGTTTGGAGTTATTACAACTGAGTGGCCGCAAAAGACAAGGACTCAAACACACGAGGTCCGGTTCCAATAAAAAAAATAAAAAAAACGGCTGATCAAGCCGGCAGTTCCATCCGCAGCAACGCCACGACGCCTTTAAATGAACTGGATCGAGTTTACATGAACCATCTAATAACTGACTTTAACAGGGCAAATGGGGGCGGACCTTCCTTTACTAAAATTAGACCAACTATACATCTCCCATTATCCCGAGGGAGTTAAAAGCCAAGGCCCGCCTCTAACGCGAGCCTGCTGCGAGTAAAGCGCCGCGACGTCCCGCAGAAAGGTCGCTGTTTGAGGAATGGTTGGCTGTTTACTTGTTAATGATTGGATCACGATAAAAAAAAGTCGTGCATGAACACACACTGAATTATCTGGACACACACACACACACACAACCTAATTGCATCTCTCTCCACTAATTAATCACAGCTGACCTAACATGGTGACAAGGTCAGGTAGGTGACATTCTCTAAGAATCTCTCCCTCTAGCTTTCTCTCTTCCCTTTTATTTCTTTATTTGACTGATTTCTTTATAGTTTTACTTCCGCTGAGGAGGTTTATGGTTCGCCGGCGTTGGTTTGTTTGTCTGACTGTTTTACAAGATAACTCAAAATGCTTCTGAACGGCTCTCGATGGAATGTTCAGGAAATGTTAGGAAATTTTACCAGGAACTGCCGATCCTGGATTCTGGATCACTTTGAAAGTCTCGTTAACATTGCAGTTTCTCAATATCTCGGTTGACTATTGACTGTTTATGGAATTTGACACAGCCATGGATACTGTTGTGATCTGGATTTTCCCATTTACTTAAAAAATAATATCTTGTAAAATATGCATTCAATTCACTCACCAAAAGTCTCTAGTCATAAAGAGGTCCGATATTAATTATCATGCTAAATGTCTCCTGGATCTGATCCAGAATGAGGTCGGGAAAAAAAGATTACATTTTATTCTCTCTCTTTTACTCTCTCTCTCTCATAACTTGCCCCGCATCTATTTTTACATGTCATTGGGAGGAGGTGGGATTTGCGGAGGTGATCGTGGGCATCCTGGGAAAGAAGGAGGGTTAGGGGCGGGGTCACAATGCTCCATTAATCAAAAAGAATGACACTCATGTCGTCCCTGACAACCATCCTGTCTTCACCCCCCCCTCCTCCTCCTCCTCCTCCTCCTCCTCCTCCTCCTTCATCCCACTCACACAGGACAACTTTGGTGATGGGGAGGAGGAAGAGAGAGAGAGAGAGATGAGTGGATGAGTGAACTTTATTAATCAAGCATCTCAGATTAATTGTTATGAAGCGTCACCCATAAATTCTCCATTTGGATTTAATAATCTTGGAGGTAGACTTAACAATCTCTGTCGTGGTTTGAGTTTTATTGAAGAGGCTGCAGAGAGAGAGAGAGAGAGAGAGAGAGAGATATTCGGTGACACAAATAGCTCCTCAGCGGACCGTCCCTCTCTGCATGACAGTTATGAAATACAATTATCAGCGAGATCTGCTTAAGAATTCATCAACTGCCCCCTGCCTTCCAAAGACAGACAGGAATAAAAAAAAAATCCCACATACAAAAAGCAAGTCTGAACCGATAAGACGTCTCATTTCAATGTTTCCCTCCGTTTCCGACATGCGAAGTCGCCGTAAAGGTTCGAGAGCCCCCCCGTGCGTTATATCAAAGCAGAAATCACGAGGTAATCAGGGAAGATGGTAAATGACACGCCGCATGCAAATCAGCCGGCGCCTGAGTCGTCCGTTTGAAATGTATATCCTGTTGGTTTGCATCAGGGTCAATAATCGCAGCTAATCTCCCCCCGCGGAGAAGAGGCGCCGTCACCGAGCCGCCCAACTCGCTGGCAGCTCTGAAAAGTAACCGAGTCGTAAAAACGCAAAAGGTTTCAATCAACCGTCGCATCTCTTGAAACCGACGAAGAACGGCCACAGTGTCGGTTGACGGTGTGCATCGAATTAGCATAGCTTTGCATATAGCAACGGAATTCATGTTCGTTTTATTAGCGGCGCAGGATTTCCTGCTTTCTTTTATTTATCTTTGCCGTCGTCTTAAAGAAACAAGGACAAAACAGGAAACGGTTTTCACTCAATCACATGAAGACTTCAGGATAAAGTCAGCCGAAAATAACAGAGTGAAGCTTCTACCCGGCGTGAAAGGAAAGCGAGAGCCGCGACGGGCCGGCGGACGTCCGATTAGAGCGAGAGAAAGCGACCGCTTGGAATAATAATGGGAAGTCTTTACGTGGTGCTTTTTTCAGAAGCGCCGGTTGAAGCTTGTTAAACATGCGCCTTTAACAACATCCTCCCTCCATCTGATAGCGTCCTGATCAATGGCGCCCGGGCCCGGTGAAAAATGGCGCCAGCCGGAGCCGCTTCATCCCGGCTCACCCGACACTACGTTGCGGCCTCGCCCCCGGCTAACCCAGAACCATCAGCGGAACCCTCGCCGAATTCTGAACGAGCCGTCGCCTGAAGCCCGTCGTCATTAGCGAGCCTGGAAGCGCTAATTCAAGAAGACGGACGGAGACGTGTTCAAATAATATTGTGACACTTGAGCACGGCGGGAGGCCGGACTGCAGGCGAGCCCTCGGAGTGTTTACGGCGCGGGAGGCGGAATAATACGACGGAGACCGGGGGGAAGCAGCCGACGTGACGACATCCGTCACATTAGCCGTTCGAGAAGTCGTGCAAAGGTTGTAATCGGAACGCGTGGAGCACCTAAAGCGCGGCGCGCAGGAGGCGCAAAAAGAACGATTCAAAGCCCAGCGAACGCCGGAAACACCGACCAACAAGGAACCAAACCCTCGGCTTTTCAGGAACGAACACACGATGGTTCGCTCGGGCTCCAGAAGCGACACACGTTCACACTCGCGTGACAAATCCCTGCAGGAAGCGTGCTAATGATGTCGGAAACAAATGGACGGAACTGGAGGTTTCTTGTTTCCCTCTGCTGGAACATTAACACGTGGTTATTCTTGTAACCATGACAACAAAGCCCTCCTAACATTTAACGCAACACTTGTGCCATCACAAATCCTTTAACCGTTGTGGTTTCAAATCATAAAACAGACTTATTTTCTCATTTTCTTGAAGCTTTTTTGGATTTTTTTTTTGCGATGCTAATGCTTAACCGCTAACCGCTAACCGCTCACATGCGTTTGGAAACGCTTTTGGGAATGAGCCTGAAATGTTTGGCCGGACTTCGTCGGACCTGCGTAATAAAACGCCTACGAAGCATTGAAGCAGGACGATGCGTTGCTTTCACTGAATAAGGAAAAGGAAAGAAAGAGAAGCCGCATCGTCCCGGCTCCCCCCCCCCCCCCCCCCCCCCGTTCCTTGCGTTTGCCCCGGTGGTCAAGGACACCCGTATCAGTGGACGTCAGGGTAGGCGCCATCCATCAGGGGGGCTACGGGTAATGGAATCAACCGGTGACAATGATCATCAGCGCCGCAAACAATGGCCCATAAACATCTCTTGACAAGTGGTCAAATCCGAGAAAGCCAAGGTGGTGGTGGGGGGGGGGGGGGGGGGGGCTTGAGGGATTGCATGGATGTGCACGTGGTCAGGCGTGTGCACCCACATGTGAGTCAGTCAGAAGGAGAGGGAGGGAGAGGCAGAAACGTGAGGTGAAACGGTGCGGCAGAGGAATGGCGAGGCGCATGTCCCCCCGGGGGAACGACGCGACGAGCCAACGCGCTACCTAGCCGAAAACAAACGCACCCCGCGGGTCAGAGTTCAGACGTGCCTCCGCTTCTAAGAAGAGGCTTCCAGCTCCTCTTCCTCTCTCTATGCGCTTCCTTGACGATGAGTATGCCATCTTCTCTTCCGTTTTGATCAGATCGCCGGCGAAGGCGAGAGCCGTGGATTTTACCGGGAGGAAGCATTTACGTGGCATCTCTCTATTCCTCATTCGATACAGGACAAAATAATAGAAAGCAACGGCAAACCCAAATAAAACACCTATTGTTCAAGCTTCAGATTGCTTGCTCCTGCCAAAAAATACTTGAGGTAACCCGCTTCCAATCGCAGCCTCCCGTTTCCCTCTCAGGCAGGACTTCAAGGGAAGCAGAAAGGAGATAAAAAAAAAAAAAAGTGCTCCAAGTTGTTGCTTTAGTCAAGCTGGGTGGTTCACCACTATACTACTGTCTCTGCAACACACACACACACACACACACACACACACACACACACACACACACACACTTTAATTAGCTATCATTTGTCTCAGCTTTCCCTCTTTCCCACTGTTTATCCAAACGTCAGGAATGGCACTGGCCAATTAGTGCAATGAAATAGTTTAACCCTCTCTCACACCGGGAACAGCACAAACCGAGCGGGATGTTTGCTCACAGCTGGAGGAATGTTGGGTTGCATTAGTGTGTGTGTGTGCGCGAGGGGGGGGGGGGGCTTCAAACAAAAGAAAACTGCAAATGAGAAAGCAGAGGGAGCGTTTGATAAATATATTTTTGCCGGTTTCCCCCCCATTACTGGGTCAGTATTTGTATTTGTATTTGTATTCTCTCCACACACAAAGGAGGGTTCTGTTGTCAGGAAACGCGCGTGGGCCGCCTGATGGAGGGGATCATTATTCTGTTGCGTCATTAGCGGCTGACTAAATTGACCCGGAGATTGGCTCTCACGCGTCAAAAGCGCAAAGGATCCTGGGGGGGGGGGGGGGGATTTACTAACCGTCTCAAAGAGGCAAATTAATAATTTCAGCTTTAGCAATTAATAAAGAAAAAAAAACGCGCGTATTTCAGCACGTCAATTTCAAAAAAAAAAAAAAAAACAGGCAGCAGAGACGAGATCATCAACAGCCTCTCCAAATGGAAACAGTCACCGGGAGCGTCTTTCAACGTCTCCGGGAGTGCAGATGACGCTCCGTGACTGACGCGTTGGATGAGAGAGTCCGTTCTGACGCGTTTTGAAGGGTTGCGGTTTGAAGTCTGTGATTGTGAAGTGGCAGCGTGTGCTTAGAGAGATAACGTCATGTGACACGCAGACATCACAGACATCACAGACATCACAGCCGTCGTCCGTCCACGTCGGGCGCCTTTTCAAGAGCACTTTACAGCCGTCACAACTCGACTGTCACGCGCGCGAGCGACACACGCAAATGAGGCTGGTTTTGAAGTAAGACAGCTGTCACATCACAAAAAATAAAATAACATTTATGTATCCGGACTAAAAATAACAGAATATTGGGCATTTTTGAAAATTAATTTGCTATTTAAGCATCAAAGAAATCCGCTTTTATAGCAGCGGTTTGTTCATTAGAGTAATCAAATTAACTTCTCATCTCCAGAGAGGCAGTAAAGGTAGCACGGCGGTAACGCAATACAATGCCACGCAAAAAGAACGCACGCACGCACAGGTGAGGTGAGGTGGGCGGGGGGCGTCGCCCTCAGCAGGCGACGCAGCCGCACGCAGGAACGAGACATCCGGATCAGAGCAGCTGCGCCCCCCAGTGCCACCGGCATTCTGGAGGGGAGTGCATCTGTTGGTGTCTGGGACAGGTTGCCATGGCGACACATGGAAGAGGACAGGACATCACCTGATACCAGTCGTTAAAACCTCAGGACAAGATCACAACACAAACACACAAAACAAGTCAAGAGGCGTGGGAGAGACACTTCAGCACATTGTGGGCTCCGACCTTAACGGGCCGGCCGGGTCTTCAGAGCAGAACCTGCCCTCGGTTCTGAGAACGCCCCCCCCCCCCCCCCCCCCAACGGGGACGGACGTCTGGGAGGACGGGGCTTGTTGCTCTGTGGATGAAGCGCCTGAATAAAACAACACAAAGACATCGATGTCTGTTTTGTGCTGCGTGACAGACGCACACAGAGTCACACGCACACACCTACACACACACACACACGCACACACACGCAATACAATAGTAGAAATCCCACCGCTATCTACAGAGTCCAATTAAAAAGTGGCGACTCCGGACATGAATATCATTAGAGCCGAATTAAAAGATATTATTGACCTTTTCACGGTTTTCTAAGTGGACATCAAACCCAACTTTTTAAAGTCGTCTCATTAACATATGCCGCTCTTAATAAATTATCTCTGTCATATTGTAAAAAAAATAAAAAATAGGTGCAATTCTACAGTTTTATGGGCCTGAAAAGGTGAAGGCCATGCATATTAAGAGCTTCATGCACCGTGAACTTTTGAGGTGCTGCAATAGGTTATATAATTAATTTCTGCCGGGGACCCTGAGTCATATATTTCCAATGAAGGGGGGGGGGGGGGGGTGGTGTTAGAGATTGTAAAACTTGAGGTGGGAATCTTGCAACGAGGATTAAAAGTTGAAACTTTATTGGAGAATTTGCTCAGAAGCAGATCAGAAGGGAAGATAAAACGAATCCTGATAAATTACCGATTTGAGTTGGGGATTTTTTTGTGTTCTTTAAAGCAGCTAACAGTTCGTAACTTTGAAGTTATCTTTGCTAAAACAGACGAACAGATCAACGACGGTAAAAACAGAACCTCCATGTCGGAGGTACCAAAGGCTTTGCTTCCGGACGTTTTCCCGAACGAACAGCTGAAGTCTGTTTTTCACTCTTTAATGAATGAAACATGTCGTTCGGGGTGAATTCGGACATCTCAGAGCGTCTCGCAGGCGCCGTCCTGAAGCGCTTTGTGGGGAAGGAGACCCACAGGGTTGACCCGGGGGCATGACGGAGCGGGCTATACATCCCATCTGATGTGGGAAGGCCTCCACCTCCCCTCCAAAGAGGAGGTGGGAAACAGATCTGTGGAGCAGGAGGCCTGGACTCCCTGACGCTCTGCTGCTACCGCAAGGAAAGATGGATGGAAGGAAGGATGGATGATGGCAGAATCAAACAACTGAGGGTGTGTTTGTTTTCGTCTCCTCTGTGTACACGCTCGACTAGAGGTGCTGAAGAAGAGGCGGCCGTCCTTCCTCTTCCTCCCTGAAGTTTTACCACACTCAGACATTTCACACGTCTCTGCCCACCATTACCAGCGCCGCATCGGAGGCAACAACGGATATAGGAGAGGTCACACTCTGGAATCAGGCTCGACAGCCGCCCCGCGTCGATCCAGGCGGCGGCGGCGGCGGTTCTATGTACTTGACCCCTCCCCGGCCGGAACGTTCCGACACCAATATTCCTCGCCGTGTAACAGCCGAATGAACACGGAGGTAAAGTCCCGTTCTTTTCTCTTGCTCTTCCCTATCTGCCATACGCCACAAGAACAAAACAACAAGCAAATCCAAATGCACTCAGGGGGTGGGGGTGGGGGGCGGCGATGTTGCAACAACAGCACCCACCGATAGCACTGTCAAAGAGCGGCGTCTCACTCCGGTGTTAAAAGCTTTAAGAGCTGAGGTCTCCGTGACACCCACAGCCTCTGGATGTCAAAGATGGTTGAAGACTTGAGAGCAGGCCGCCGTTTTAAAAATACCGCGCGTGGGTGTGTGTGCGCGCCCACGTCTCCGAGCGGCGAGGGAGTGACATTTGAGGGGTCCTTTATCGAAGCTGCCGGTTGCTAGGGATCTTCTGTATCACCTAAAGAGCCTTTGTCACTCATTGGAAAGCTGTCACCTTTCGGGGGGCCGATACGATAGGGGGGGGGGCTGACAGGTAGGAATTAATGAGAGGTGTATGACAGCAGACCTTGGTGCTCTTGTGTGTGTGTGTGTGAGGGGGGGGGGGGGGGGGCACGCACGTGTGAGTGAGGTGCTTTGTCTCAAGAGGATGAACCTTTTTTTCCTCTCCATACGCCTTTAATGGTTTTACTTTCGTGCTTGTCATTGTCCTTTTTTTGAGTTCGTGATTCGCCGGCCTAATGAAGGCGGCCCCCCGCCCCCCCACCGATGAACACCTAATAATGAACACCTGAGCATACACCGGCGGCGCAGGAAGCAATCACCCGACATGCTTTTCGGCACTGATCACCCTCCCCGACTGCCACAAGTACCAATTCTGGCAGAACAATTGAAGAGGCTCTTCAAACATGGTGCCAAATTGCATTCTCTATTTTATTTATTTATTTATTTTTAAACCAGCATGTGTGTTTGTGTGTGTGCGCATTGATGTAATAATCTGTGTTCTCTTCCACGTTACACACTTCTCAATTGCAGCAAACGAGTTCCGTCAATGTTTCTGCATCTCAATTACGGAGGGGGGGGGGGGGGGATAACAGGCAGCGGCATCGGAGAGCTCGTCCACGCCGAGAGATCAGAAGCTCTGTCAGCGATGACTCGCTCTCACTCGGCGCATCGCTGCTGCCGCCGTTTACAAATTGGTCGTGTTTTTTAAAATTCAACGTGTAAAAGTGAACGTGTCACTGGGACGACTTGAAAACCATCGATGGGATGGCGTCGTGATGTTTCGTATGTCGCTCATAGCAGAAAAAGACAGCTTCGTTCTGTTTCCTATCGGTGTAAAATCAATAAACCAACATTTATTGATTGATTTAACGCACGCTTGGTATTCAGTAAGAGTCTGCAACCTTGAGAAGAAGAACTTAAACATCTGCTTTGAGTTTTACCTCCGGAATGACGGATAATCCAAATGTAAAATCCTCCCTTCAACCAGGTTAACGTTTAATGGTGAGTCAGCGCGCCGCTCACCGGCAACCGGAATCTCAGTTCACGATGCTTCATCAGACTTCTCCGGCAGATTAGTCACAGGAAATCATGACAGTTTTCCTTTTGCAGCAAGAAAGTTTTAGGAATACAGGACTGCTGTGTTTTCAATCATGGAATTATAGAGGTATCAATCAAATGGAAACCCTAGTTAGCTACACTAGCTAACTAGCTATGCTAAGCTAAGGCAGCTGCAACCTTCTATTTGTCTTTTTTTTAAGTTGCTTGCATGGATTTTGTTTCAAATTGTTCATTTCTGCCGCTGCTTTGAAATCCAAGAACACATAAAGAGCTAAAGTCTAAATGTATTCACAAACGGGATGTGATCGGCTTACGCTAACAGGCTCGACGGAATTCACGCAGCTTAAAGAGCAGCACTTTAAATTGAACCAACTTTAAGTAAAAAAAAACAAATTTCCACACATCTTTGCGACACCCTTATTCTTATAAACGAGATAAACATTAAAAAAAAAAAATTTCAACATTTCTGAAGAACAAAATCAGAACCGCTGAAAAACAAACCCAAGGATGAGCAAAAGTGAATAAGAGGGAAAGATGTTTCGGTGTGTTTTCATGTGAGTCAGTAAACTCTGATGTTTGATTTAAATAACTGACTCTCGAAGGAGCCGACACAAAACCGGAGAAAGAAGAAAGAGATTGAGGGGAAAAAATAAAAAGCTGAAAAAAAAGAACCCCCCAGCCTTCAGCGAGCGAGTTTATCAGCTTGGCACCTGCTACTGGAACATTCTTGATGAACCAAAGGTTGTCTTCATTAAGCCCATTAATATTCATGACGCATGGTAATTTTGACACAGAAAAGGTCTTGGTAACCTTTTCGCGTGTGAGGAAATTTCTTTTTTTTTTTTTTTTACTTCTCAAGGAAATTACAGTCCGGCAATGACTTAATTAATGCTCGCTTTCCTGGCCACGGTTTGAGGGCCTGTCAGTTTGGTGCGGCGCCGGCTGTCAGGAACGCCGAGGGCTCGGCGAGAGAAGGATTGAAGGCGAGAAAAAGACAGGAGAGGGGAAGAGAGAGATGAAGTCAACATGCACTCATCTTAACCCGCAGGACATGCTAATAGCTTCGCCTTTAAATTAGCTTTTCCCTCTCGCTCAGATTGTGTTTTTTTTTCCCGCCTTCGCTGTTTAATTTCTAAACCTGTAGTTCATAACAAATACATTAAAAACTCATTTACACGCGCGTACGCAAGTGAGATTAATCGATCAATCTTGATAGATAAGATATTTTTTATTTAACCCAACCGTGAAAGACTCAACATGCCTCATTACTATTATCACCGACACGACTGGAGAATCTGTCGAATCAAATGTCTAACGCGTGACAATTCCACAGCGTTTATTTCCTTTCAACAGACTCGCAATCACACCTCGCACAAACTACAGCCCCCCCCCCCCCCCCCCCAGTCCAGTGAATCATGACATGTCCTGCTTTAACACTTGGGCAGTAAAAAATGTGAACATAAGGCAGCATTTCCTTTATCATGTCCCATAAAAATAGCAATTTGCCCAAGCCCTTGTAGCACAATATGGAAGGCGGTGTGTTTGGATGATAATGTTGAGATGACAGATCGTTCCATACGGGGAGGTTTCTCTCGCTGTCTGCCTGCCTGGCGCAATAAATCGCAGAGGAAGACCAAAAGAGAGAGAGAGAGAGAGGGAAGGAGGGAGCAGCCGGGAATGAAAGAGGAGGAAGGGGGCGAAGGGAGCAGCAAGGAGACGAGCCGGAGCAAGAGATGCTCCGGCTCGTTGGATGTAAATCCAGAACAAACTCTATTAAAAACATGTTTTTTTTCGCAGCATTTCTTAAAGATATACGATAAAATTCATCTGATCATCTTCATTTGTTGATTCCGCTCCGTTTGTGTTCCTCACCGGCTTTCCTTTGACCGGAAAAACAAGAAACAATTAAAAAGCTCACGCTTCCAGAGCACAAACGCTGCTCACAGCGAGCTACACAGCTTACCGCTGTTTAGGCGACGCAGATCTGTAGTCAAGCCTGGAAATATTTCACTCATCTCTGAATACATTATTGTGCATTTGAAATAAACGCCCCCGGGGGGGGGGGGGGGGGGGCTCGGGTGTGACAGTTTGTTGAATATGTAAATGCCGCCGAGTCGGATCCCGAGACTGTCGACGTCGGTCTTTCCTCGTGTAAGTCGGCTCGAAGTTTTTTTTTTTGTGCTCAAGACGTGTTTGTGTGTGTCTTCTTTGTTGCTTTGATCCTGCAGTGGAGTTTATTCCTGCCGGTGCTGCGTTATACATCGCTACAATAAAATCCACTTCTTGACACGGACACTTAAACATGCATTATACAAGCTGCACCCGCCTCAGACACGCGTCATGTATGTAGCCTGAACTACACGCAAAAACACGATTGCACCTGTAAAAGCCCCGGCTACTGAATATTCTGCCTTCCGATTGGTTGGTCCAGGCAACAGTTAGAATTAAAAACCGTATCAGATTAAGCCTCGTCTCAGAAACATCCGACACATATGACACGTGTTTGGAGCGCGCCATCGTGCATCAATACCAAAGCTTACGTTTCAGAAGCTCATCTAAATGTTGCGCCAACTTTAAGCAGAACGGCCGACCAAAAAGAACAACAACAACTTCCTGTTTGAGGCACGGATGCTGTGCGTTGGTTTCAAAGTTGCAGGCCTCCGGATGACAAATGAAACATCTGTCTGTGTGCCTTTTCCAGACTCAAACCTTCATCTGTCCTGCACCCCCCCCCCCCCATCCCCTCTTTGCCTTGCATCTGTCTGCCATTAGGCAGATAGTTGCCGGTCTCATCTGTATCATGTCTCCGACCGTCCCCACAGGAACGCCACACAGTTGCTTGCTTAAGGATTCAGGAGCCACAGCCCCCGCCCTGCTCACCGGTGCCATGGATCAAACTGACACTTGGTCAGCATCAGCACATTATGAACTATGGCCACCTGCCTCCGCAGACGCATTGCTCCCTCTGTGGTAACGTGAAGAATATAAGGGGGGGGGGGGACTCGGCCTGCTGACAGCTTATTCTCGCTCTTATCTCTATGTGGTGTGCGCTTGTGAAAAGTGAACGGTGGGACTGCATTGAGATGAGAGTCCGTGGATCATCCGATCGCCCCCCCCCCCCCCCCCCCCCAGAATTCATGTATTTCAGCTTTAAGCTCCGTTTTGTTTGAAGGTTGCTGAGATGAACCCGCGTACACTTTTAAAAGATTGAAAGACGAATAATAATTCTGATGTTATTTCTCCAAAATGTGCTCCTTTCTATACTTTACACTTGGACTAAAGCTGATCCGGATTCAGGTGCTGGAGCGCCATCCCGTCACCCGGAACTCACCACCGATCGCACCTCCAGGCCATTTGAACGCGATTTACTCGGATCTTCATCATCATGATGCAATCGCAGGCGAGGGAGATAAAGAAAATGACCTAATTTCCAAAGATGAATCGTTCCGGCGCAGATATAATACATTTCTTTTATTTTCTATCTTTCAAACACGCAGTGGTCGGCGCAGACAAATGGGACCCCGCCTCGGCCAAAAAAACAAAGAGGTTTCTCCGGACTCGAGTCGCCACGGCTCCTCGCCGGGATCGCTCACTCAGAGCGCCGGGTCCCATTGACACCCTTCATGCAGCCCAGGTGGCACCCGTCCTCTGAATAATGAAACAGGTGATTAAAGTGACTGATGTCCGGCCATCCATTCTCCCAGGTCTCCTCTTTAATGCCGCCATTAGACTTCCTGTGCCCAAACTTAGCTCATCAAATGGCCTCGTTTATGGCTCGGCGCAGTATATCGAGACGAGATTGAGGCGCACTTCACACCACCTGCATTTGGATTTACTCGATTAATACGCTGACAACGCCAAATGTAGTCGCTCACTTACGACTTGGATTCGCTCAGTGTCGACAGATTAAATTATAATGGATTAAATACACATGCTCTTATCCGTTGATTGCTGAACATGCATGAAGATTGAAGCCACACTTAACAAGATAGGAACCTTCAACATACCAGGCGGCAAAAATAAAGGAGCAGAACCAATAAGCTGGGATCTGCTCGAGGTTTCTGCCTGTTAAAGGCAGCGTTTCTCTCCACTGTCTTCATGTTCACGGGAATCGTTGGGTCTCTGTGGAATAATTAGTCAATCCAGAACTGCTCGTTCTTATAAAGTACATTGAGAGAACTTGTTTAGTGATTTGGAGATATATTATAAATATAACGAGACCGAACCTCGTCATTGAATTTGCAGGCAAACGTCGGGATAATCATCGAAGGAAAAAGCTGATCCTTTGCCTGATCTGAAGTTTGGAACGAGAGCCGGAATGTATGGAATGAAAGTTTGAGGAATAATAATAATTTCATTGAACAAACTTCATCTTGTGGCTTCCGGAGCGGCGGCATCGGCGCCTCAGAGACATTACCGTCACCTGGCATGACGGACCTGTCCGTCAAGCGCCGTGCCTAAGTGGAGGGGGAACCCAAAAGTGTCACCAAGACTCGGGCCACGCAGACAGCTAAATGTGCTAATGGCCTTGCTAATGCAGTCGTATTCACCGGTGGATTGACCTCACGTGCACGCGGTGCGCACGCACGGAGAAACCGCTCGCAATCACACACGCATGCTGTCAGGTACGAGGACACGAACCGGATGAATAATCAAATAATGGAAAACGAGCATCAGCTGCAGCCCGACCCAAAAGTTCTAAACGGGCAAACTGCGTCTTGCGCTCGGTCGTAAATCAGCCGCTGGAATTGCCGATCAACGTGTAAATACCCGCACGACGAACGCCACGTTGGGAGACGCACGCCTATGGGCCTTCTGGAACCGACTTGGTGAGCCGCCGTCTCCATGGCAGCGCTGCCGGGTCCTCTAAATACAGCCTGTTTGCACAGTTAAGTGAAGATGAAGATAACTTCCCTGCCAGGTCCCGCAGATCAAGACTTGACATCCGTGTATTTGTAACAAGGTTCTACCTACGGCGTCTCTCTGCGGGACGCCGTAGACTCTGGTGGAACGACAGCGGCGCTGATGCACGGCGTTGAAAGCAGCAATTAGCCCCCTGGTGGTCTGCGTCGCCGGTTTCTCTCTCACTCGCTGTTACTTTCCTCATTCTCTTCTTTAACTTCCTCCTGGGAATAGCTGTTAAGGGATACAATTAATTTTTTGACACAAAAATGAAAGTGTTAATTCACCTGTGATAATTAGAGCTATTCTTACTGCATGTTGATGAACGTAGAAAAAGAAAATGCGCTGTTTATTTATTAATTAATTTCCGCCCCTGCCGTCAGAACGAGAGCTCTCATAATTGTGTGATCTCGACTTAAGAAGCGAGTCTCAAAGGAAGTCGATTACAGACCTGCTCGGCGGTAATGAAACGGCGTCAGAAATGTTCAGCAAAGTTACGGCGTCTTAACTTTGATGGCTCTTTTTGAACGTGCGTCTGAAGCGCTCGAAGGTTTACGCCGGTATTAAAGGAGCATCGTCAGATTCTCTCCAGCGTGCCGATGAGACGCGCGTCTCCGAGTCTTCACGTTCCTCATTAAGAACATGTTGAAGACGATGACGAAGGACAAGCCCGTGTGATGTGCAACGTGATGGAACATTAGGAATGAAAAACTTCCCTAAACTAGAGCGAGAATGCTAAATCATTCTTACGTCAATATTAATAACTAATGTAATTTCAAAGGTCTGGATGAGTGTCGACACTTTGATGCCAGTAAAAGGGCCGTTGGTTATTTGAATTTATATTCATTAAACAGATTTTTTTATTTATTAATTAATCAAGGAAAAGCTGGAAATGTGGAGTCCACATGTTCTCCATGTGTCTTTGGGCTTCCATCCTCGGAGCGTGATTGGTTGTTTGACTTCCTGTTTGACCTCGCGATGAACTAATGTCCAGAAATTTCTCTCCAGAGTCGGTCGAGACCAAAAGCAGGTAAAAGACAGTGAATCGCCGCCTTGAATCAACCAGGACAAAAGAAAAATGAGCACAGACCTCCGCCAAGCAGAACCCGAACCGAATAATCAACAAGTCAAACCGGTCTAACGGCGACAAAACAACAACACTCGATTTAACTCTCGCCCTCGACAAGGGGTGGTCTTGAACACTTTTGACTTCGTCGGCCGAGGCCACCGCCGTCCAGCCATCGCCGTCCAGCCATGCCCGTCCCCGCGCCGTCTGTCCCCAGAGACGCATAAAGGCAGCCACCTTAAATCACGTCTCACGGCGCACATCTAATGACTACTGAGCCCCTGCATATTTCAACATTAATTCATTAGAGGCTGGGATTGGGGGGGTGGGGGGGGTGAAATCAGCGGCGGCAGGGAGAATCCTCGGCGCACTCTGATTAAGGCCGTTATGTTTTATAGAAGCCATTTCTCAATGCCTCCAATGACAGCACTTGAGGTTATTAAATTGCGCGCTTCAAGGAAAGAGTGAGCGAGGGATAGGGAGAGCGGAAGGAGAGCGAGAGATCACGGGAGTGAGAAAAGGGAAAGACTGATGGGGGGAGACGGGTTGCCAGGTCTGCTTTGGCTGCTGATGAAGTGGACTTGGTGTGATTTGTTTGTGTGTTACCTGTGGTTTCTGGGGTTATCTATATCTCATACAGAATAGATTAGTGTGTGTGTGTGTGTGTGTGTGTGTCATACTGTACGTAGGATATTTTCTCTCCGTCAGTTGTAATAGAAAGATTGACTGAAGATACGCCGTAGAGGACACCATTATGTCCACTGAACGACCTTGAATCACATCTTCGGACGCCACGCCACATGCAGCGCGTTCACACACTCGAAGCTGATATATATATTTTTTTGTTTTGTTTTTTTGTTTTTTGGAAAGACAACTTCAGCAGAAAAAGACAAGGTGCGGCTTAAAAGACAAAGACCCGTGTTTGCTGTCGAGAAGTTATCTTGCAAAGACTACACAATAATATGAAAATCAATGCATCTCCTTCCCGTGTGTATCAATGTGCAAATTCCATGAGGCATGAGGATGAGACGCAGGTGAAAATGCCCAGAATCCACTAAAGGCAGGGAAGACAGGAAGTGTAACAAGCTTTCAAAATAAAGCAGGAAATGATCAATAAAACCATTGGAATGAACCCTTAAAGACTAAAACCAAGATGCCCCACCCTCAGGGAACAGACACCATGCACCATCCCATAATGTCCAGAGGGCTAATATGTATTTAATGTTGTCAAAGAAAAAAAAAAAACCTCCACAGGTTAATCAATTATAAAATTAATCAATCGATGTGGCGCTGCAAGTGGGTTGTTTCGTATGAGACTGAAAAAGATTAAAAACTGATCAATAAAACGCAGTGGGAGGTGAGCGGGAGTGAAAGCTTGTTGTGTTGGGAGGCATGGAAGACGGAAAGAGAAGAAGAGGGGGAAATAAGAAGCAATAGAGAGCGTCGTTTAGCTCTTACAGGCTCACTGAGGCCCGATTCCATGATATTTGGGATTTCTCTCTGGCGCTGGCGATCCGAGAGCCGCCTGAGATAAACCACACAGAACAGGGATTGGATCAGTGACTGAGGTACAGACTGACAGTCTATGCACACAAAAAAAGGCAAATATAGAAGTAAAAATGAAAGATTTGGTTTGCAGAATTCTTAATCCTGTCAAAGGAATGCTGCCAGGCCTCTGAAATATAATCAGGGTGGCAAAATGGGAACGCATGTAAACGATGATGCCAAATCGTCAACTGCGATAGCCAGAATTTAAAAAAGACAGCAATTCAAATGTCCAACCATAGTCTAGTTTGCCAAGAAGCGCGGTTGGAAATCGACCAGCCCACCAATCCTGCTGGGATTGTCAGTCAACGCAAAACAAACAAACAAACAAACAAAATATGTAATATTTCCTGTGCAGATTTTCTTACATTTTAGGCTACAAAGAGCCGATATTAAACGAAACATCTGCGTCTCAGTGGCTGGACCGGTTCATTTGGAAAGCGATGTGCGGCTCAAACGGGAAGATGCGACCCGAGTGACATACCAACGCAGCGTAATAAAAATTCATTGAATCGACTCCACGGGCCACAATGGATGGCGGCAGCCGGGTCGTGCTGCAGATGGGGTCAGAGGTCACGCAAAGTTGCACGAGGCGACGGCGCGCTTTCATGCATCATGTAGCAGATAAAGATTTTGGGGGCCAAGCGGTGGCGAGCATCGTATTCCGTGAAACCGCCGAACGAACTGTCAGAAGATGGAGTTTTTACTGCAAAGTAAAGACTAAAATACGCATACATTTTCATTTTTACTGCAGGATTAAATTGTGGGTTGAATTCTTAAATAGAGGCAGTTGTGATTTTATATTAATTCAGTAGTAAAACCGATTTTTACAACTACAAAAAAAAAAGAAAAAGAAAAATGGAAGCTCAACACAGACAACTTAACAGCTCCAAAGCTCTTCTTCTGACTTCTCCACTTCTTTATTCTAATGGCCCCGACCCGTTTGTTGATGCCATCCTTTATTTCATGCGATTTAACCAACAAGCCCAGAGCGATTTTTCCCCAGCACACAAATGGCACGGACTTGACACGGGGGCCCAAAAGCGTTCACGCACCTCTCTGGCCTCGGGCCGCCGTTTGTCATAACACAGGGAATTATGTATTACGCCTGTGCCTGGTGATGACATCACAATAGCAGGATGAAATATACACTCTGATATGGCTAGCTGATTGCGGAGAGCTGCAAGGGCTTTCATTAAAACCAGCATATCGCTCATAAAAAGATTAGAGCTGGACAGCTGTTCCCTGATAGGACGAGGCCTCTGTAGCGGCTTCATCATAAACAAGCACACCTGAGAAATAGGAAACGCTGCAGTGTCTGTGTGCACGCTGCTATACAGCTTTGAACTACTTGTATTTGTTTGTATACCAAGCGAATACAATGGATATATCACGAGACAGAAAATGCAATAATGTCATACAATGCAGTCGATAATTAGGGATTTCTTTAAGTTTTAAGATTCAGCCAGGTGAATCTCAACAGAGATGGATTTACGTATGAAAGGAACTTCGTCATGGTAACGGGTGCGAAAATAAAAGAATAGTAGTGCATCCGGATGGATCCATCACTGCTCACAAGTAGAAACACCAGAGTCATCCGGCCCAGGATTGAATGTAGATTATAAAAAAGCCAGATGTGTTTGCTTTTTCATCCGATGCTAAATGGACTTTAATGTCTGAGGACTCGGATTAATAAAAAGCCTCTCTGTTTGCCTGAAGACGCGTCCCTTACCGGCGCCTCTACGAGCTGTACATAATGGAACAAATATGTTTCACGCTACTCAAACAAGAGGCAGACAGGAAATGCTGATTGCTCAGGAAGGAGGGAGGTGTACAGGTGCCGTTTCTAATTTGGCGTAGGAGGACGGCCTTGAAGAGCACGAAGCAGCTGGAATCAGCCTCATAAACTCGCTAAACATCAAAGGCT
Organism: Brachionichthys hirsutus; assembly: GCF_040956055.1. NCBI lineage: Eukaryota > Metazoa > Chordata > Actinopteri > Lophiiformes > Brachionichthyidae > Brachionichthys > Brachionichthys hirsutus. The sequence goes on along the minus strand of NC_090909.1, from coordinate 2,028,347 downwards.
CTTTAGCTGGCTGCATCAAAGGTGCTGCGTTCGTCCTCGCCGACTGCGAGCGTGTCACTCCCGGTATGAGTTTCAGGAAATCTTGGCATGAAAGTAAAATTTACTCTTGCATCCGAGAAAAGTGATATTCCTCTCGCATAACAATGTTTATATATGGGTGGAAAAAAAAAATGAAAGAAGGCAGTCATGCGCTTGAGTAAAAAAAAAAAAAGAGACTTCTACCTTCGTCAGGGAGAACGTAGTGGATTATGACATTGAAACGCCGGCGTGAGCAATGGGCTCGCTCGGTGACAGGTGTGGTAAGACGAGAACATAATTCAGCTTCACACGTGTTGTCTTTCCTTGTGAAGTTCAGAGCACAATGAGGTAAGCCGAGGGAAGAGATACTCAACAGCATCGCCGGCGCCGACTCAGATTAAGTCTTGCAGATGTGGTTTGAAACCCAAACATCATTTTCAAGCCGTTTTTCTAGACGCAAGTCGGCGTGCGAAGCACATGAGTTACTGCAATACCTAAAAACGCCTGTGCTCATTTGCTCACCTTTGCACCAATTTTTGGTGCACTTTAATCACTTAGTCCTTGAGTTCTAGAGCATGTCCTGCAAAAATCATCATAACCAAAACCCCGAAATCACTAACAGAGAAATGTCGCCTTCACTAAGTGTTACGTCCCAAAAAAACTGCTCGTACCTGCGATAAAAAAAAGTGTCTGTTCTTACCCATATTGTGAAGCCCGAAAGTTGCCAGAGCAGCTAGCATCTCTGCTACGTAAACGCAGCTTAAGTCCTCCTAACCAACGAGCCGACGCCCTGCTAAACAGAATACGTAGCGAGCATGCTATCGCAGCGTAGCCAGAGCGCAACCATTAATCTTCCTATCAACGCCTCTTCCTCCTTCTCATTCGACCATTTCCCCTCAACGGCAACTTCAAGAGCATCGAATTACAAAACGACAATGCAGGAAAGCAAGAGAAAAGGAAAAAAGAAGACGAGAGGATAAATCAGCCTTCATCACAGCTGAGGCTTGATCCCGCCGGGTTGGCAGGCGTCCGAGACGGGCGTCGTTTGAATGTGTCCGCTCTGATATTTCCTCTCTATCTCCCATGCACCGATAATGTGGACCCTCTAATGAAGCTATTGTGTGGCTGTCCAAAGCCATTGTCTTCCCACGGGAACTTTCTTTTCTCTTCCGGACATGTGCTGCCCTCGGTGATGAGGCGTACCTGTAACGGCCGCATGTCTCCGTCTTCCATCCCTGCCCCCTCCACCCCCCCCCACCCGGTTTTATTATCGTCCTGAATTTTAGTCAGGTTTTCACCATCTTCATCTGCAAATGATTTCCTCTCCCTCTCTCGCTGTTCTGTCTGATTCCTTTTGTATTAACATTTTTTGAAGCAACGACGAGTAAAAAAAAGAAAAACAGAAAGATTTCCAAACAACATTTTTGTGGTTTTGTATCAATTACAGCAAAAGGAAGTAAAAAAAAATAAAAAAGACACCTAGCTGCTAAGGCTTTAAGCGTGGAGAATAATTACACCAGTCGGAAACCCAACCTCACGCCACTCTCCAGTAGCTCGAGGTGTGAACCCCCCCCTCGCTGAGACGGCCTCTTTATGCGCCGACCAGGCTATCGATCAGCCGGATCAATCACCGGCTGCCGGTGAGCAGGTCTTTAAGTGCCCGCGTCACACATGTTCACAAGCATCGGGGGAGCTGTCATACAAAAGTTAAAATCAATTACCCAAATTAGCCCCTTAAGCCCCCCCCCATGTGACTCTCCAGACTGTACTCAAACCCAGAAATGATGGACAGCGTGTTGGAAAGCATTTTGATTCCCGTGGAGCGTGGCAGGAAAAGACAATAGACGTTTGATATATATATAGATTGTTTTACACAGATTTTATTTCCTGAAAACATGGGAGTGAGCAAAACGGTTAATTTAACAGTGATGGCCTTTGACCTCACAACCCTGCCCGAGGTTGAGGCACCGGCCTCCTCATTAATAGTGATTTAAAAATCCAGCACGGAAAATGTAGTTCCTTCTCGCAGTGACGGTGCAGAGCGATTCTACAGCGTCGGTACCTAAAGGTCTCTGGCATTGGTGTATTTTATATTCCATTCTATGAGGGTAACGCTTCTATGACCTCACAGCACCTTTAATTCACCCTTCTCTTCCCTACTGTAATTACAGTCTGAATTTTTCTTACGTTCCAGCATCTGAATGTTTAATTTTAAAGTGAAACAGAGACGAGTGAATCAACAGTAACCGTTTACAGTTAATGCCTTCTGCTTTGTTATTGCGGGACCTTCAGCAGCAGACGCCGCGCAGAGCGTGCAACGTTTGAAGGTCTCTTTTGTTCAAGAGCAAGCGTAAGAACAGAACACGGCTCGGTGTCACGCGTGAACGCACAAACACACACACATACACACACACACACACACACACACACACACACACACACACACACACAAAATATAAGACTTTTCTGGCGTCGCACGGGATATGAAATGTGCAACCAACGACAACTGGCCTCGCCACTTTCAGAGTTCTTCAAGTATCCGGCTTCCACCGATGATAACTTTCTTGTCGTGGTTCATTTTCTTTTTACGGATTCTCTTTCCGAACATACGGCGTCATAAATCACGGGATTCTGCTGTGTGTCTAAGTGTTTAAATTTGCATTTCTATAATTTTATTGAAAAAAAAAAAGCATTTTCTTGCTAAATACATTAAAACAGGTACTACAACACATATACAGTATTACAACATATTAAAAACATTACCGGTGCGGTACTCGACGTATTGAACGAGATCTGCGCGCCACTCGCCTCACTCAACCAGCTAGCATCAAGGCGCGCGTCGTTCGCGTTTGTGTCTCCTGTGAAAGTTTTGTTAAAGTTTTGAAATATAGACAACTGTTGCTGTATTAGGATACAAACGTGTTTGTATGCGTGTGGGGAAGGGTAATCCAGTAGAGGTAGATAACAGCGCAGGGAGGGTTCATGAAAGGTACAAACACACGTAAAATAATAAAGATGGCGCCGCTACGGACTCTCACGGGGAGGTCCTGGAGCTCAACGCGAAGGACAACTGGCGTCTTTCCGCTCAGTCAGAAACAAAAAGGCAATGAGGGCGTAGCATCATTTGCATGTAGCTACAGAGACCGGAGTTAAACAGGTACAAGCGAGCCTTAAGTGAAACGCCGTCAGTGGAGTTCATCATCCAGACAGCCTAATGCACAAGTGAAGATATTCATCCGATTATAAATGAAGCTGTCACGGCAACGCTACGAAGGATCACGCTAACCTCCATTTACCAATCTCTTCGTCAAATCCCAAAGGGCGGAGCTTTGATTACTCCTGCAATTAGCGATGTCAACCTCCGCCGTGAATTAAGCATTCGGGTTTGTGTTTTCAAACCAATTAGCCTTCTCTCTCTCGCTATGACTTGTTGATTAATTATAGATATTTAGTTAGGAAAGGAGACATTAATTATTAATCATAATTGAATTATGCGGCGTAATTATCCGCCAACTTTACCGTTTCCTTGTTCCCCCCCCCCCTCGCATCTCGGTATGTTTTCATTTATATAAGAGTGTTTGTGACAAATAACAGACCCGAGATGAATATGTGACCTTGGTTTATGGGAAAAGGCGTCGAAAGCATTAACAATGCGCTAATAGCTTTGTGTGGAAGTGTTTGCTCTACTGTCAGCAAGTTGCTTTAAGTGCTCAACATTAACACACACTCTCAAATCCAAAATCAATGGGCTCTTAGAAACCTGTTGTGCTGATGCACTGGAAGCCTCTATTCATCACTCCTTTATGGCTGCATGTTATGAAGTGAGGTAATGGCATTTATGGGTGTTTACAGGTGACACGCCGAGTCCCTAAATAATATTTATTGCGTCTGCCACTCTGCGGCGATTGTAGCCGATGTCCTTGCGCAGGTGATGGAACTGATATCTGGTTGTATGCTGAAGGAAAGGTGTGATTTACCGGAAGATCCCCCGCGGTTGCGAAGAGCCTCACAAGCGAAGAAGAAGATGCCCCACCTCCCGTTTGTTAGCGCGTAATTAGCATTGACTGACGGGCTGTTAAATACGAAGTTTGTGAGCGAAACGCTATAAAAATAATGGACGTTTTGCATTCTGTCGGTTTGTTGCCGGGCAGATTTGCTTCTCACTTTCCAGCCTGACCCACGCGTGATTGATTAAAGGCAGCGGGAGATCCTGTAAGTATCCGTCATCGTTGACGGCGTATAGAAAAGGCAAGGCGAGCAGCAGGTGAGGACAAACCACGGCGCGAGCGGTTTCCTCTGGATCTGCGATGAAATCGCCGCACGGCTAACTGCGCTTTAAGCAGATTCCAACTTTGTGATTGATGCAGCGGCTGCAGTTCCACACCATCAGCATAATGGCGCGAGGGAAACACGAGGGGGGGGGCGTCTGTGACATTAGTTTCATTTTTTGCTCAATATCTGTGTTTATTGATGCATTTCACAGCACAGTTCTGTAACCAAAGCGATTGTGATGAGATAAGGGGATTACCGCACTTATCATAATCACCGTTGAACGGCTCGGAATTTGCATGAACGCACGCTCTTTCTCTCGCGCGAGGCTCACAATAGCAGCGCGGCAGTCGCTCATGGCCGCAGGTAAATCTGTAAGACTGCTGGAACATTTTAGCAGCTTAAAGAATGCCAAATTCTCTCCGGCTCCTTTACCTAATAAATGAAATGGATCTCTGATAAAAGTTTACAGCGAATTCACAAAGACAAAGCAGGCCGTGCCTTCATGTTGAGGGGAACTCCACCCGTTGCAGAATAAATCCAAATGTTACAGCTGTATTTTTTTATTGTTCTATTTATTTGCTTGACTGCTGAGCCTCACTATAATGTCAAAAGTGATAACAACGGCTGCTGGTGAATTACCAGTATGTTGATATGCATATGAAACAGCAGTTATCTACATTAACTCGCCTCGGGCTGAATAAATTAAACGCTATCCATTTGATTTACAGGCGGTTTTTACGGTTGTGTAATGTATTGCACATATATAGGACCCATAACTAAACGGCGACGACAGATTTACAACTAATTTACTGAGAGAAGCTAAAAAAAAGCATTATGGTTTAACATTTCCCTTCAAAAACACAGAAAATGAAGGGTTACATTTACAAGGCACCTCATATGTTATCACCAATCTTTGCAGTGACAGACACTTTATTTCTCCACTTGTTCCTATTCCATTCAATTTATGCAAAAATTGGAAACAAATCACCTCACGATCCCATAAAGCGGAATAATTCCTGAAAAGGCCGAGTTCTGAGAGACGTGTAACCTCTCTGTAATGAAAATGTTCGGTCAAGCCAATTAAAAGACGGCGCGGTTCCTTTGTGTCTTCCCCGTCCCCTGTAATTAATTAAATGTGGTTACAAAAGGAACGTCCTGGCGGTCCAAACGGACCCGCGCCGGGCATGTACCGAGGCTGAAATACTACGCTGTCAACGAGACAAGAATTTGTTGTAAGCTCCTCCCCTTTGTGCGGCGTGATTGTGAACGCTTGTTGAAACCCAGTCGCATGTTTCAGCCTGATTTTCATTCTATCAGGCTTTGCTTTCTGCAGATGTCTCGTCTTTTCGTCCTCAGCCATTCACCGACTTCGTCTAATTGAGTGGGTTCGGCCGCGGTTTAAAACGCACTCGCAGCATCCACGAGGATTGCCTTATCTTAACTTAACTGTCATGGCAACAACAAAACGGCGATTTAACATTTACAATTCTCACTGGAATTTTACCAAACTGCTCTTTATTTCATGCTGTGGAAACATTTATAATGCCGGTTGGTGCAGAACCCATTGTGGGACTCGATCTATTACGCTAAAATACCAGTATGCACAGATGGGTTACAATCTATTTGTTTATTTGTTTGTAGGCTGACATCAATATACAGTATGTCTGCTTTAAAAATAACTCTTTTTAGAATGTCTTATTTTTTTATATACTTGTACTCTTTGCATTAGAATATATTGACTACCGGCCAGAACTTGATGATCTGCAATAAGATCATCATCCCTTCTGAGGTGATGGAGTGTCCGGTCATGGATCGTTGACATTTCAGGCTCTCGCCACCGAGTCAATCCTTTTAAAGTTGCATGGAGGCTGCATTTAATTTGAAGCAGCTAATGTATAGCAAGCAAGGAGGCACAGAGGAAAGAATAAACTCCAAACAAAGATGGGGTGGGGGGGCGGAGGAAGGAGCAGCTATTTTAAGCGCATACAATTTTAATTTAACATTTGAAAGCCTTTGCATTTCTGCACCGACATTAAGTCATCGCCTTTTTATTTGAATAATAAGCATCAGGTGGCCGCCGCCGCCGCCGCTGCAGAGCTTCCAGCCTCACCGCGGGGCTACTTAATATTAGTAACATCATTTGTCTGGATCTCCTGCTGGTTCAGGAGACACCGCGAGGTTGACATGTTAATAAATGACCCCCCCCCCCCCAGGTACCTCTTTGACATAGGCCTGTTCTTCATCTGCCCCCTCAGCCTCATCAGCGATACATGCGCCCAGGCGCACCATCCAATCCCCAACAGGGACAGGAGGTGGCGATTTGTTTTCCTGAAGGTCCCCACTCTGTCTATTGTTGTTTGCACTGAAGGGGACAAATCCAATTCATTCTTATGACAAGAACGCCGTGATACACCAGAAGAAAGAGAGGAAGGAGATGGGGGGAGGAAACAAACTTGTTGAAAAGTAAGACACAATAGCTGCGTCGGGCCGGAGGGTGTTCAAGGCTACAGCGGTGGACAGGCTGAACCGGTTTGTCTTGATTTTATTGATCTGTCAAAGTCACTGGAATTTTAAACTGGTTCCAATATAAAGACTTTCGGCAGTCTCCAATTCCTTCCGTTCTTTTTAGAGAATGCTCCAAAGTTGTTTTGCAATGCCGCCTCATGGGTTGAACGGGTAGCGCTGTTACCAAGAGCTAGCGTAGCATTGCCAGCGTTTCCCTTGAGCCGGTTCCAATGATCGAATGCGGCTCGTTCTGTTTCATTGCCACGCCGTTCCATCATAGGCTCCTTTACCCTGAAGGGAGTCTCCAGAGAAAACAGGAAGTGACCGTGTGCACCTGTGCTTCCCCGATGCAGGGAGGAAGGGGCTTACTCACCCAAGAGCTGGCATTCAGTTTAAACATTTTTAGTTTACAAATTTCACATTTAAAAACCTGCAACAGCGGACTGATATTTAGTCATGTTCTTTTTCAAGAAGGAATTGCGGCGTCGACTTGGAACATCTGTCCGGTTTCTCCCGGCAGTGCAAATAATTTCCTGTCAAGCTGGCATTCAGAGGAAAAATCAGAAGATGAAAAATGTAATCAAATTGTGTGAATAAATGAAATGTTTGATGTAAAAAAAAAAGATCCTAATTTGCATGCAATGCTACTCAACCATCCAAATCAGGGCTACAAAGAAGGAGGTAATTGAAGATTAGAAATTAGAATGCTATAAGTAATCGCACGGATCAAAACACAATTAAAACTTCATTTCAACCTGTTATAGCTCGCTGACGAGTGCGACCCCCCTCCCTGATCTTAATACTTTAAATCATATAAGGGAGGGTCGTTTGCCCACAGACGGATGAAAACACCTCTTCGGCCCAACAGTAAATTAATCGCGCCAATTATTCACCACCAAGAGACATTTAATGCAAGCCTTTGGAGAAACGAAAGCCGGGCACTCAAATCCTCTCATTTGTAATTGGCTGTCTACTTCAATAATTGATTGGAACAAATGTGAAATGGATGAGAGGGTCTAAGTGTTCTCCATCACATGCTTTCTGGTTCAGCAAGTTCACGGGCGACTGCTCAAAAAGGAGTCCCGCTGCATGGATTTGGCTGATTTTTATATCATCTGATTGCTATGGATGTAAGTGGAAGTAATAGTGGCGAGCCTTTTATGTGATAAGGGTGTTGGAAGGACGGGTTGTTCTGGCGTACGTAAGTGATGCTGCAGGCTGTAGGGTCAATACAATAAAAGTCTATGACCGTCCCGCGAGCCAATACGAAGTCTGAGCATGCATGTGCAGCTTATATTGACCTGATCAATAGCTCAATCACTCCCCATCTTCAACAAGGATGTGTAGCCTTTGGTATTTATGAAAGATTACCAGACAGGCTTTCTGCTTTGGTGGCGCTTCTTCATTAAGTTGCACTTGTGCATAATTTAGGTGCGTCAGATTGTAAATTTTGAACACCGACTTCTTTCTAAATTTCTGGTATAAATTCATATGATTATTTTTAAAACATTGTGCAAATGATTGGTAACTTAAATAAAAGGTGCATATTATATTATATATTATTTTATATTATTTGTCCTCGAGGTTTGAAAATTAACAAACTCCAAAATATATTGAATTTAACTATAAAAGTTTTCCACCACACACACACACACAAAAAACACATCTCATCTTATCTTAGAACTATATACTGAAGAGCTGGATAATTTCCCATGCATGGAATCCAAGTTAGGATGACATAGATCCTGTCCTACATTCCAAATAATTGCTAAAAATAGCAACAGCAGTGTCGTTAGATCTGTATGAAATGATACAGAAGATGGGAACAAGATAGAACACATAGAAATATCATTAGAGAAAGGCCATGCAAAATGGAAGAAGCAAATCCAGTCGTTAGCCTGTTTGGAGAAGCTAGCATTGTTTTTACCCCTTTAGCGAGGCTAACAGTCACGTTAGCCTGCTAGCGCTAAATATCCATATCCTGTAGTACAGCCTATTTTACTTCTGTCTCACTGAAGTGCTAAATGTCTTTTCTTGTCCATTACAGAAAGATAGCTTTGAGACAGGCTTTGACAGAGACACGGCTGGTCTTGCATTGAATTGTAAATTTAGAAACATTAAAATTATTCAGATTTCTCCAGGTTAGATCGAAGGTTTGAGGTTTTGCATTAGGAATATATGATTTTTGACCTGGATTCATCTGTCCACATGAGGCGGTGAAATCTTTTTAAATGTTTTGTGACTGCGATTCACTGAATCTAGTTTTTTTGGGGGGGGCGTGCGTGTTTTTCCATGCATGTCAAGATGTCTTTGGAGCCCAGGAAGATGAAGTCATGAAATGAAATCCAACGCACCCGGTGGGCCCCTAAGGCGGAAAAATGAATCAATGACACGAAGCATGAATGGCTTGAGGGCGCGCACGGGATGTTGTTCTCCTTTCACTGAACTGTTGGAGACGGAAACACACAATGCTACGTGTATGCACAAAGACAAGAGCATGCGTGAGGTTTATACAACGCCACTGCCACACGTGCACAGTAAGATCCTCAGCACTTAATACACTTTATTTATGTATTTGGGCTATTATTGTTCAGACAAACTGATTTAGTGTTTAAAAAAAAATCTAAAATAATAAAATGAGACAGTATTTATATAACAATAAACATTATTGTGCAGAATAACACATTTCTCATCTTTCCAAAACCCATCGATGACCTCATGACCTGCCACGTTCATCTCGCAACCCCATTCCAGGGTCCTTGAACTCACCCTTTAACCGTTTGATCGATCAAGTGCGTCTTCACGCTGAAATAGCTTCGCGCCCTGATTCTCGTCTCTTTCTCATCGTGTCCGCTGTCACCGCGCAAGAAGAAAATATCTCGTCGCAATAATGCATGATGGGAAAGAGAAAGCAGGTGCTGAAATGATCCCCTTTCATGTTGAATAATTGCACCACCACCCCCCCCACCCACGGCTGCTTAGCGAATCCTCCCCACAAGCCTTTGCTGGTGCTCGCTGTGGCGGTTCCCGTCCACCTGCCAAGGGCTAAACGCTAGTCCATCCATCACCGCACCACTTGACAAATACATTCCATAATAGAAGTTTATTTTTTATGGGAGGCTGAATCAGAGGCCTTCCCATGCATACAAAAAGGTGTCAACGTTATTTATGGGACCTGCTGAGAAGCACAATATGTCATATCAAACTCCTATTTTCCTTTTCCTACCACCACCATCGCCTGTCAATATCACTGCAGCTATCAATAATGTGGGACGCGGGCGGAGATAAAGCCCCGCGGAGCTGCGGGTCAACTAGGAGAACGTCCTCTCCTGCCGCTCGGGGGGAACACGCACACATGCATACAAACACGCACCGATAAGGCTTCACGCACACACAGGCAGAAAAACGTACTCGTTTCCAAAAGGAACTCCGAGAACAGCTCGAGACCGACGTTCAGAGTCTCATTAGCGATGTATTTATGCTCAGATACGAATACACACACTGACAGGCGCATAGTGGCGCAGATATTTACATTGAAACCCAAAATATTCCAGTTTGGGAAAGCTTCGGCAGCACCGGCATGATAGTCTACTTCAGCCGGTAACGTCGGACAGGCCTGCACTGGTTCGAAGGTTCAAACGCGACTCGTTGAAGGCATCTTATGGCTAATTTCCCCACAGATGTCCGTGCAGCCCAAACATCCGGCAGCATCCCGCTTCTCTCCCATAGCAAGCTGGAATAGGCTCGAGCAACTCCCGTGAACCGCAAAGCCGGAAAGCTGAAAGAAAACGGACGGATGTTCCGATATTTGAAGTTATAAAAAAACGTATTCGTATCACATCCGTATTTTAGCTGCGTTGAGCCGTCCAAAGTCCGTCTCTGTGCGATTGAGTCGTTTTACAGAAATCACTGAATCCACAAACGTCACCTGCAGCCGCGCGGCGGCGAACTGCTCGTCGTTCGCGGTTTAACCGGAATTGATTTACACATTTCCAGAAGACAGTTGCAGCGAGCTGCTGGGAATTCCTCGCAGTGCCTGAGGCCTGTCAGTCATCCTGATAGACAAGAGCTGTCTGGATATGAAACCGCACCAAATAGGGTCCCCCAGATGAAGGCCGACAAACCAATCAAAAAGCAGACAGACATTAGACTCCGACTTGAGAAGTGCCAGTCACAGCCATCGTCAAGCTTTCCCGGCGGCTCCTTGTAAAAACGGCAGAAGGGAACGTCTGCTTTAGATCATAATCTTGCCAGACATGCAATTAGTTTCCACTTTTTTTTTTTTACTTAATGCATCGCCGTTTAAGACGTAGTGTTGGAGATACCGCGGCCACATTTCAACGGAGACGGAGCCCAGTCCGGTCACCAGTCAGTGAATCGAAAATGAGGTAATTTTGGTATTCATCATTGTAATGCAGCTGATGATTCATCTTCTTATGCAAAAAGAACGGGCATAAAGGTATTTTATATGTGAGGGAAGTGAGTTGTTACCCTGGCGATGAGCGCCTCGCCGTAATCCTCTGCAGCTAATGTGAAAATGTTACACCTTTCAAGCCCGAGACGTGAGATTTGTTTCGACAATAAAAAGGTAGTAGCTTCCTCTCCTAACCTGAGCTTCATTTTATTCACCTCACAGACATGAGACCGTTTCGGTTTTGGCAAAGCCGTTTAAGCGACTTCTTTTTTAGTTTCTTGATCTTGTCAGAGAAGTGTGCGACACGGTGGCGTAGTGGTTAGGGCTGTAGCCTCACAGCAAGACGGTAATGGGTTCGAAACCCATCTGTGAGGAGTTTGTATGTTCTCCCCGTGTCCGCTAGGGTTTTCTCTAGTTTCCTCCAACTTCTAGATACTATTTAGGTGAATTGATTACTGCAAATTGTAGTGTATGTGTGAATCGATGTGCTGGCGACGCATCAGGGGTGTAACCAGCCTCGCGCCCAATCGCAAGCTGGGATAGGCTTCAGCAACTCCCGTGACAAAGTGGATGGATGTTGCAGAAGTTTAGCTTTCTCTAACGCGTTTCAAACCTCTAAATGCGTGCTAGCATGAAAACATGAATCCAAATTAACTTTGCATTGATTATATATGTAGCGTTATTGCGGAATAATACAGACTCTAATCTGGAAGGGATTTTAATTCAGGTTTGGAATAGAATATGAGAGGTCAATTAAGGTTTTGTGGCGAGTCCAATCCCACCGCGACTAGCTAGTTTTCCAGCCACCGCACATTTCTTTCATCGCTAACCGCGGCGGGTTGCAGCCCCTTCAGGGACGCCACACAGCTTATTCCTTCCTGAAGCATTGAGTTGTATTTCACTGCTCGCGCAGCATTACAATTACTTTGATGTTGACCTCATTGCAGCTGTTTATGTTTACAAGCTCTTTCACGAACCCGGGTTTTTATAACACGCCTAATTTACTACAGCTACAGCGGGTTTAATGTATGTTGTCTCATAAAAAGCACACAATAAAAGCAGCTGCACATTTACTATTACTCTCTGGAGGCTATTCTGTCCCGTCACACATGCACGGAGGCCCACACAACAAGCATGCGGGGTCCAGGAAACGCATGTTTCGGAACGGCGTGGCGGGGCCTACGGTCTGATTTAAATGTGCAAGCGTACGCGATGCGTACCCCGGAAGGGCGATATTTAAATTTGGAAGTGAAACTGAATTTTAAATATTGATCTCATGGACTGTGCAGCATTTTTCTAACATCATATAACTTTTTAAAACTCCTGTTTGGAAGATCTCAAGCGATTGAAATGCCACTACTTCCATTCTACAACGCATTCATTTTATCAGTTTGGCTAACACTGATGGACCCCCTAAAATACGATGGTCATTAATATTTTATCTGCTTAATTTTTTTTTATCAACCATCAGCACTATTGGAAGATCCAACCGAATGAAATCCCTCATCGCTTTGCTAATCAGAATTTCCATTTCCTATCATTTGGGAGTTCATGATGCGGGATAGCCTATGCTTTTATCCGGGGCGGCGCTGTAATTTAAATCGAGGTTCGGAAATTAAAAAGCCAGCCTCTGTATACCCGTCAATCAATCCTTGTTCGTTTGGGAAGCTCTCCTGCTTAGCCGCTGACAAGACTGAGCCTATTTGATCTGGGCTTTTCAAAGAAGAAGAAGAAACCCGATCGGGCCATCATAAATCATTTGCTTCTCGCCGGAACATTCTAGTTCCTTCCTGACAGGACACAATCATATGCGGGTTAAGGCAAGATATATCTATTCCAATCTTTTTACTATTACAGGTATTTTGAATTTCAGATTTCAGTCTTTTATTCAATCAGCAGTTGTTAAATAACTTTCAGCTTGAACTTGAGGAAGGTCGAGTTGCTGAGTTAGAGCGGAAGGCTTTAGTAAAACTTGACAAAATCGTTACGGTGCGTTCCGTATTCTGGAAAGATCAATGATAACTGCACAAAGATGCTCAAAAAAATAGGAGTAGGTCGACTAGATTTTAAACATATGAGCATAAGAAAATCTGTGTTTGTAGCAACATTCACATCAACCGTTTCTGCAGGTATTGGCCCATTTTGCGTGTCCGTCTTTATTTTTCTGACTCATTCATGATAGAATGACATGAAATAATCCCATCTATTAATTAAGTCCGAGACACGTATGCCTTCTTTTAGATTGCCTGTTCTTGCACACAAATGGTTCGGAAGAATCGCTGTAATCGCCCCGCTCATAAAACACGCATAAAAAGAGTATTTAAGAGTCTGCCAAGTCCGAATCATAAAGAACGGAAGCACTGAGAGATATCACGGAGAAAGGAAGGGTTCAAATGAAAGATTGTACTGCTTTTTGACATTGATAAATGCTTTACTAATGACAGAATAGCGTCTTAAAAAAACCACCTTTAAATGCTTCGGAATGTCCCTTTAAGTCTGCACACATGAAATAATCAGTATATTCTTAAGCATGGACACAAACAACACCAGATAGAGTCGTCGCCATTTAGCTTGGCAATTAGAGCCATTCTTTTGCTCTGTGTTGCTAGTTTGATTCAAAGGATGTCCTCTTGTGGCCACGCCTCCTGAAAGGGGCGGGGCCCACATTCCATTTTGAATTCCTAACAATATTATCCCACTTTAGCCAACTTAATTGTTTGGACGTTCAGACGAGCTTCTTTAAATGAATCCAGACAGATTAACGGGGACACCAATCACATGGTGCGGGGTTTGTCTTTTCAATCTATGTTAAAATTTCCCTCGCAGCACAGGAACCGCTTCATCGCAGGAAGCCGGTGGTATCCAACCCCTCCCCGGCTGGGATGCACAGTGGGCAAACCCGGCAATGCCCTGGGCAACATAAATGCTAATTGGGCATCTAATATGCAATTTTGCTGTCCGTAATGTATAAACATCAGAGCAGAGTGATGTCCAGACCGCTTTGCTTCAGTTGATCTTTACAGTAATAGTGAAGTGGCCGTCATGACCTCCCATTTGATTTATGTTTTTTCCTTGTCTTGCAGTGTGGGCGTGGCCGCGTGACAGTCGGCTGAACACCTGGAGACACACCTGCCATTCGTTTTCCACTCATTATTGTTATTATTTAGACCCTGTGTAGCTGAGGCTAACTTATGAATCTCATTAGCTCATGAGTGTTTTGCCTGCTCCGTAAGATTTGTATATTGTATGTTTTGTTTTGGTAGCGTATTTGATTTCAGTTTTTTCCAGCACTTGCTCGCTGTTTAGTGTTAGTACTTACTATTTTGTTTGGGCTGTATTTTCTGTTAACGTTTCTCTGGGACCTCAGCCAGTCCTCACTTTAGTTTTACTTTAGTGAATTTTCGTTTGCAGCCTTCTGTCCTTTCCCTAGTAAAGTTGTTTTTAAATTAACATTGCTTTCCTCAGTCTCTCCATTCTTGGCTCCGCCAGGTCGATCATTCCAGCCCGTGATGGCCGGCTCTTCCCCCTCCCAATTCTAGACAACGACCACGCGATTATTTATTGCTCTAGCATTCTAGCAAAGGGTAAATTCATAAATCAGTTTCCTTTACATATATTCTAAGTGAGATTAAATAGAAGCCAATGAGGGAAAACACCTAGATTGTATTGCGTAAAAAAATGATTTGACTTAGTCAATGTCGGGAAGAGGTTTGACTTTTAACAATTGCATTGGTTAAGTTAACTGCACAGTCAACAAATATGATTTGCTCAAAAAGGAAACCAGTCCACACACACAAAATCACACATAAAAAAAGTGTCCGTCTCGCAATTGTCTAAAGTTAAACTCACTAGCCTTGGAATGTATGCGCACGGACATGCATTATTTTGACAGTAATGCACTAAAATGGCCCATCAACAGCTACAACTCTCCATCTCCCCGAGACAAGCCGCGTTACTTATTGCTGTACATTAAGATCTTAAGACACTGCCAGAATCCCATTAAAACATCTCATTGCATAAAATTTCCATTTGATTTGTATTCAGAATTTTAGATGACCAGCAGAGCACCAGAAAACCCTCATTACTTCATATTCAATCAATCACTCATCGGCGAGCGCCCGTATTACGCCAGCCCTGGCACTGCGTGGTTTCAGCTTGATTATGGAGATTGGCATTAAAATCAGAAGAACAATAAAAGCCTCCTCCCGCCTGGCCGTTCTTGAACATGTCACAATTTCATTACTATTGACAAGCTGCATTATAATGTACTTACACATCTTTCTCATCTTTATCGGATAAATTCACCTCAGTTTGAACGTTATGAGATGGTACATGTGTTTTAGCTTCAATTGCTGCATAATTACAAATTTAAAAGTAAAGAAGCAAATATCTTTAAACCTGAGGTAGTAAAAATAAAAAAGGGTAGTTCAGGTATATTTAATGTCCACATAATTTATATATCAATTAGAATAATTACTTTGCTCAGAATCTGCATATATAGAGTAAGAAAAAAAGTGCCACTGCTGCAGCCCTTCACAACACATTTACAGAATTTATACGAATGGGACTATTCTCTAGGACCTGGCCAGTCGGCCACTTTTATGTCTTTTGTGGAGGGTAATAATATTCCTTTGCTTGCTTTGCTGAATAATGTATGCAAATGAGCTATAAGCTGTATAGCGCTCCACCGCTAGCACAGGCCAAAGGAGCAACAAAGAACATGAGGGATGATTGGGAGGAGATATTTCCGAGAGCAGTGCTAAAAAAAAAACAAAAAAAAAGATATCCAGAAATACTTTTTTTCACAACAGCACATAAACTTTCTACGCCTTGGATTAAGAAAGTTCTTATGGCTGACAAAACAAAGCTGCTTTTACCGATCCATCCACCCTCTCCTCCACGCCCAATAGCTTTGCAACTCAAGTCACCAGAAATTCAACTCTGCTCCTGTGGTGGCGTCGTCAGGAACAAGATCTGGTTTTGAGGAACTTGCTGAAATTCTTGCAGAGAAGACAGTTTTATTATCTCCATAGCAACCACATTTGCCCGGTCAAACCCGATGAACAAGGACATAATTAAAACTTGTCACGTTTTTTTTTTTTATATAGTTTTCATGAACTTCCGGCTCTGCTGTGATGTTTCCGGATCCAGTGGATCCTACTGTTTCTCCAGTATAACCATTAAAGCAGCTGGATCGACACCCGGACATCAATTTGAACTTACAGAAATGAAGAACGACAATGCAAGTCATACTGGCAAAAAATGTTAAAAGCACATTTTGTATTGGCCTGACGGAATTTTCATCACATCGGCAAAAGTGGTTCTGTCACATTTGAACAGGAATCGTGGCGTGGAGACGGATGGGGGGGGGGACGGACGATCTCCGCGGTCACAAAGTTTTTCAATTTCACTGTCAATTTCCTGCGTAATTACTGCTGCGTTTGATGGACTTTTTATTACACAAGCTCCCCTCCTCAAGGGATGGGGTCAACATTTCTGACACCGATTCCCACCTCCCATGAGTGGACCTCGTCACTGGTGACCCCCGATGGGAGGGAGATCCTGGCCGCCACCCTCAAGATGGGCCGACTGAGCCATAAACTGTCGAGTGTGTGACAGAAAAGTTTGAGGAACGACAGAAGACTTTTACATGTGCCGAATATTAAAGTGCCAGTAAAAGTGCGCGTCGATGATATCTGATGTGTAAATAACAGATAAAAAAGGAGCACTTAAACATTTATTTCCCCCTTAAGCTTTCCAGATCAGCAGGCTCGAAAAATCAGCCGGCAAGAAAAGGGGGCCTGGCGTCCAGGGCTTATTGGGCAGCGCCGTCTGGATGGCACTCCGGCTGAAGAGATCAGAACACCAAGCACATCTCCCACGAGATCGATGGGCCGACAAACAGATGAGCCCACAGGCCGGGGGGTCACAGATCATTAAAAGCCATCCATCAGCAGCTTTCAGGGCCTTTAATTTCCCCCCCCCCAAATCGAATATTTCCATGTAAATATGTCAAAACAGGAATGAAATTAGCGTGGTAGTTTATTGACTGATAAAATATGAAAAGCACCACTGCACATAATTACATACTTGTCAGAGCCATAAAAATTAGCTTTATTATCAATGGAATGGTTTTGTACAACTTCATTTAGGTCCGATCTCTTCCAGATGGAGCTGCTCTCTGCACTCGAGCAGTTTTTATGCGCCGTGCCTGCCACACATCCACACACACACACGCGGTCTCTCATCCCTTTATTCCCAAGCTGAAGGGAAGAAAAGGAAGAAGAAAAAATGAAGTGAAAGAGAAGATGATAACTCTGCCAGGGTTGAGGTCCAGATCAGCTGCGGCTGATAGCGGGGAAACTTTTGATCTCGCTAATGATACTGGCCTCCATTGTGAACCTAATCGCACGCGAATCAGAGAGTCAAATCAAATCAAGGAGTTGGTGATGTTAAAGATGCGGAGGGGAAGAGGGCAGCTGCTTAATTCCAGACGAAGAGCGGGATCTTTTTCCGACACGTATCTCCCACTCGCTCGTTATTGTGCAACTTGTGAGCTGCACAAGTTCTCTTAGCATATGCTGCAGATGGTACCCATTGCATTTCGCTCCTCGTCCTGCCCTCCCCCCTCCTGCCACATCAGGGAAGTCATTCTAGCGTGTCAGTTGGCTGCACTCACAGTTTTACCCCCATCTTTTATTTAGGTTTTCATCTTTATTTGTTGCTATATTGTTCCATCTTTCCCCCCCCCGAACTCCATTATCCTATCAATTATCATCTCAGTCACACATTCTGATTTCCACTCATATCACATTTACGTCAAGTCGATAATGCATCCGCCCGTTCCTGAATTATTCAGTGAACAACTTGAACTAGAGGAGGCTGATTCATATTTAAAACAGACACCTATTCTTAATGGCAGCCTCTTGCTTCATCCTTTAGCAAAGTTGACTTGGCGTGATTCTGTATCTCGCCCGACATGCATATCTCTCTCTCACTCTTTTCAAGGTAATCTGCCAATAAACGCCATCAAAATACAGCGAATGGACTGATAAATGCTCTCCTCCACGTCAAGCTCAACTAAATACAAATAGGTTACGTTTTTTATTTTATTTTATGTTTTAACACAAAGCAAAGAAAATACGAGAATGAAAATAAATTCGTCGAGGCTAACCTGGAATGAGGAACTCACGATAACATGGATCACTATGTTTTGTTTTTTTGTTTTTAGAAAAAGCAATCAAGAGAATAATCTACATGAGCACGGTGGAATATTTCGGTTCAATGCTTTAGCGCAATTAAAGTATCTTAAAAAATACAAAAAAACTTGCACGATGGTCAAAAAAAGCATCACAAAAGAGGATCTACAGTTCCTTCCACATCCAAATAAATATGGACTCTTACATGACATCATCGCTTAATGGGCTGTTAAAGGACTTCTGCTTCATCTTTTATCATTTATTTAAGGCAATGAGAATCATCATTTTCAGCGATGCTAGGGAGGCTAAGTGCTAAATGTTTAAGACGCCATTACTTCTCACCCTTCAGCACAGCCCCGTTGAGAAACAGAACCTGTTAGATGGAGGGATTCCCATTTCCCTTCACAAAGAAACGATAACAGCAGCCATACGGGATGCAAATTAACGATTTAACCTATTCCTAATGAATGCATTAATGGTGTTTGCACTCTGGAGAGTTATTTGTGGGCTGTTTGTGGGAAACAGTCTTAAAATTAGCGCCTCTTAATGCCTCCCCTGAGTGCTGCGACATCGCTTTCGAAACTGCTTTGAGTATTAGAAATTCCAAATAAAGGGACATTTCAGCATCGGGTTCAACCTTTAACAGAGACTTTTGATCCACTGGCATAAAATGTGCTTTTTAACGATTATTTAGAAAACACTTCATAGGTGGATTTAAATAGGAAGCGTTTATCAAAGAAGAAGAAGAAGAAGAATCAACTGGAGTTGTTCAAGTGTGATAGAAGACATTTCACCTCTCATCCAAGAGGCTCCTTCAGTTCCGAGAGACGGGTAGAGAGTTTAGATACTCCTGTTGGGGCAGAAAACAAAGTTTGGCTTTGGCTAATGAGGATTTAATGTTTAGAATAAATATTCTGCAATATTTAAATATCTTAATTACTGCAAACAAACAAACAAACAAAATCTAGCTTTCATAAAATGCAAGGCATCTCAAACAAACAAGTACCTTAAAGATATATAATATATATATATATATATACTGTCTGTCTGGTAACGGGAGCACTGCTGATACTAAAATTAAACACAACCGTCATGTTGTTCTTCTGGGAATAACGCTTAACTAACTGGCTAACAAACCTTTCTTCTTCCCTCCAGAAAAAAACAATGACACCAGCGTCGCTAATTTATGCTGCAACTCTAGAAGATTGAAAGAATAATGTAAAAAACTAAATAAAAAAAAGCCTGCATGCATCAAAGTCAACAATAACATCGTTAGGACGGCAACACACTGACAGTATTAGTCTGTGCGCGAGCACCGAGCCGTGGGAAGCTAGCATGTCTTCGAGACAGTCGCCACAGTGCGGGAGGAATTAGCTGTAATTTGATTTGACTTGTGCCCCCGTTTGAAAGGCTCGTCCCGTTTGTTTGTCCTGCACATCGGCGACGGAGTGTTGAAACATCCATCCACCGTGCAACATTCCTCAAATCACCCTCCATTTCAGACGAGCAGTTTCTCCCACTTGTCTAATTACCAAAGAAGCCTTTTTTTTCTTCCTTCTTCTTCAAACACCCCCTCCATCTTCCCCAAAGGAGACCACATGCAACTATAATTGCCTCTCTCATTAGTTATGTTTTCACAAGACGAGAAAGGGGGGCAATTAATTGTATCGCTTAATTTTGTCGCCGATATTTCCATGGCCTCTGTATTGATGCGTCCGACAAGGCCGGGCCCATTTTTCAGGAAAATTAATCGACAAAGGGGTAAAAATGTATCAACATATAACAGGATTAGAGGAGAAATTGATGCAATGAGAGAATCAATTGTGCTTCTGTCATTTGGGGTCCAAAAGCCCAGCCCAGCGCGGAGCCGGACAAGCTCCACCCGTGTGAGAGTGACTTCTGTGGCAGGTGCCATGATTTATGTTTTTTTTAGACAGGGGGCATAAATCAGGATGAGCTACAAGAGCTGTACTACCCCCCCCCCCCCCCCCCCCGAGAGTAAAACAATCACCTGCAAAATGCACAAGCAGCGCACAATAAAGAGTGTATATACACACACACACGGCTGCTTGCACACACAAAAGCACGCACAATAATCAAGAACAAAAAATCAATATAGAACGAATAAGGCGAAGGATAGCATTCTAGACCAACTGGAGTAAAAACGAGTGGAATGAATAACCGTGCCGGAGGAACAATAAAACTGACAACATGAAAGAGAAAAGGAAACCTATTCGAGAAGCTGGAGAATTAGGCTTTTTTTAAATTCAACTCATTATTTCAACTTTAATCGGAATTATGTGCAGCCAAAAGCAAGTTTTATCTCAGCGGCATAGACGCGTAAATCTTGACATCTTCTGCATAAATGATGATGTGCATCCGTACGTCATTTTCTCACAGATTAAAGGGTGAGCTGCAAAATATGAGCGAAATAACTCAAATAGGAAGCGAAATAAAGTTGGGAAGGAATATTCCTGTGCCTAGATGTGTTCAGGTCGGAGGGTGAAGCGACAGAAGGTTGTAGAATTCAAACGGATGAACTAGTTTTGTCTTTTGCTGACTATTGTAACCCGAGTAGATCTAACCCAGCACCTTAGGAACCGTTTCCACCTGTAACACACAATCCTGGCTCTCTGCTCATCAAGAACTATAGATCTATTGGAAACATTCCGGAATGCTTCGCCTCATGTTGAGAACGAATGCGGGACGAAATGGCCATGGTGCGTCACCTACCATCCCGTCCTCTCCAGAGGGCACACATTTCATCCTCAGTGGAGGAAAGAGCACGACATCGGAGGAGAGAGGGGGGGTTAAATACAGTAAAACACCGAAGCAAGCAGGAGAATTGCTCAGGCGCCGGGACTGTCATGTCTGTATAAACAGGCATTGATTTTTCTGTCCAGCCCTGGCACCTCAGCCATTTATTCTCAGCATTGTGGTTGGAGCTCGGCGGGGCTGAAGAAATTCTGTTAGAGTCCTGTTAGGCCCTCGAGGCCTCTGCGTGAGAATAGATTTCACCTGTAAGGGAAAAGAAAGACCGGAGCCACTTAACAAGGGCAAGGCCGTGTCCCCAGGGGGGGGTGAGGGGGGACGGGTGCAGCCACGCTGGACGGCTAACGACACACACTGGGCAACGAAGAGGAGAACGAGCACAAGAAACCATTTATATGGTGTGAGTTATAACGTTTTATTGATTACAAAAGTCAGACATAAAGGTAGCACTAAAAATGACGTTTTTTCACCTGGCTGCAGCTCCGGAGGTTGCTTTATCCGTCTGGAGATAACACTCCAGGCCTCTGGCGAGCATTTGCACGTTGTATATTTTCATTCAGGCGCTATTGATGAGAGTGAATTGACTTTGCCGTAACTCTCACCCTTCGTCGCATCGTCCGATTGATTAACTTTGGCAGCGTTGTATGCGGAGCCCTCCCTTCTCTCCGCTGCCGTTTCAGCGTCACTTCAGAGAATCTGGATGGAGTCTTTGGCGCGCCCTCTGCATTGATTTCATACGTATTCGGGTACGTTATGTTTCTTTGCATGCACTTGGTACATTATCGGAACCGTCATCCGTTAACATATTTGTTGCTGTTGAAACTACAGTCGTCCCTCTATGTTGACGTAAAGTATAAGGAAGTAAACTGTAGGCATCGACGGACAGTGCAATTTTCATACAGAGGGAGCATAAATGGGCGCTACGACTACATGCTACTAATACTACGACTTCATGCTACGACTACTACAACTAGATGCTACGACTACATGCTACTAATACTACGACTACATGCTACTAATACGACTTCATGCTACGACTACTACGACTAGATGCTACGACTACATGCTACTAATACTACGACTACATGCTACTAATACGACTTCATGCTACGACTACTACGACTAGATGCTACAACTACATGCTACTAATACTACGACTTCATGCTACGACTACTACAACTAGATGCTACGACTACATGCTACTAATACTACGACTACATGCTACTAATACGACTTCATGCTACGACTACTACGACTAGATGCTACGACTACATGCTACTAATACTACGACCACATGCTACCAATACTACGACTTCATGCTACGACTAGACGCTTCGACTACATGCTACTACTACGACTAGATGCTACAACTACATGCTACTACTACGACTAGATGCTAGGACTACAAGCTACTACTACGACTACACGATTAACACAAACTCATTTTCAGCACATTTAACCTCAAAACCGTTTTCAGGAAAATGACTTCTCTGGAAATTCGTATCTTTTCATCAAACTGGATGAAAATGGAAGTCAAAGTTGAATATACGCTATTTTGCATCTTCGACATTGACTGGAGTTTAAAGTTCCGAGGTTTTGAACGGAGCTTGGCTGCGCTCAGTAAGTCAGTCCAGATGGATCCATTGGAGTGTTTCAGCAGCCAAAATGGAAAACCGTACTCTTAAAGCTAAAAGGCCTCTCTCACTTTGATAAGACCAATTGTTAGAAACAGACATCGAGCTTCAGCATCAGGAGGAACCTGTAATTGAGAGGAATTAAAGACAGCAAATTTCACACACTGAGGAAAGTATGCTGCTCTGTGAAGTTTCAGGCGGAGAGTGACAGTAATGATAGCGTGTAAAGGTTAACTCCTGGAAACCCTGCTGAAAGGAAAGAAGCAGGGCAGGTTTGAAAAGTACTTATTAGTCAAACTGGGTAACAATGGCGCCACCCGCACGGTATAATCAAATCACTCCGCACACCTCGCCGAAACGCAGCGTCTGAGGAGCGACTCTCCCTCCGACTCTGACAGGAGAGTTATTTTTACTGATGCCTAGTCTCTTCCACGCTTACTGAAAATGGCACCGTCAACAAATGGAAATAAATACGATGAAAGGTGAGTGGGTGGGGAAGCCGAGGCAGTTCGATGCAGTGGGACGGGATACATGCGATTGTTTGTGGAACACGCCGCGTCACGCGGTTTTAATGAATCCCAGCACGCACAGATTTCCTGACTCGCCTCTCGTCACCACTGGATTTTACTTGCACTGTGACCAGTATGCGGTGTTCCCAATGGCTCCCCGCTGTGCTGCGTCTGATCTCCCATGTCTCCGACAGGCTCCGGCATCTTGCACGGGAAACAGTAGGAATAATATGTGTGTGTGGTTGGGTGGGTTGGGTGGGTTGGGGGGGGGGGGGGGAGCATCATTCCCGTTGAAGGGAATGTTTGGTAACTATTAATAAATATAAGAACCAACAGTTTTTATTGTCGCTGACGGCGTTTTGTTTCAAGAAATATTTGTATACTTATTTAATTACAGCTGGTCCTCACTTACCGACGACTCCGAAATGTTTTGCGACAAAATCGTTTCGCGACGAGGTAACTCCGTCGTTAAGCGAGGACCAGCTGTCCGCCCTTTCTGTGGGGTGACGGTTATTACCGTTAACCCTCCGACGTGTTGAAACACCATCAGATGCGTCATCTCAACCCAACCTCGCATTCCTACGATGGACCCTAAGAAACGCCGGAATTGATCACTGTGTCACGGACTGCCAGAGGAAACGAGCGAGCGATGGCGTCACGGAAGGCTCGACGGGATGAAAGAAGCACCCCAGTAAAGGAAGGAGCGGCTGAAGCAGTAAATCTCCCTCGGCCTCACGGTGCAGATGCTAATTGCGTTCCCAAACCCGAGTGCAGTAAATAATGACATTTTAATTTCTGCTCTTGCCATCGCGTTTTCCTCATTCACGTTCAGAGGAATGGTTCAAAGAAATTCCTCGCTGCCGTGAGGAAAACAAAATATGAAAGTGGAGGGTGAGGCGAGGGGAGGGGAAAATGGAATACATTGTTTATCGTGCCGACTGATCAATTTCGAATAAAAAAAACACCAAACATTTCACTGAAATTGCGAAAACGGCAGATTTATCTGTCGTCTCTGAAGCTGACGTTAACAAACGCTCTTCTGAGGGCTCCGTGTCTTCACCCGACTGGGAATGCATTCATCTGGAATACTTGACTGAATTATTGGATTCAATCTAAAAGGGCTCAACAGTTATTAAGCTTAAGACCTGACAAAGAGAGACATTTAGAATCGTCTCCAGTGAATGGGTCAGGGTGTCCAGCCTTCCTGGAGTCCCTGGGTGGCGTCCTGACAAGGGCCCCATTGAGGAATCTGCTCGGGGACTTCAACGCTCACTTGGGCAACAAGAGAGAAACCCGGACAGGGGCAATTGCTCGCCTCGTCTGCACCAGTTATTCAACTGAAAACCTGTCAGGCGGGCCAGCGGGACAGCGGGCTGGCCCCTGGAGGTCCAAAGGACTTATCGGTTGGCCTGAAAGTCTTGGGCCAGGCCACGTGAAGACAGGGAAGAGCGGCGAACGTCAGACACTCGCAACACTTCAGCTTCATCTGCTGCTAATACTCCCGACGGCTGCCATGAGAAATACCGTCACACGCTGCGGCGTGTCAGAAACAGACTGGCGGCGACGTCCTCCGCTCTCCACTCCTTTTAGCGCCGGCAAAATAACAAACGAGGAGTCGTTCATCTCCATCCGCTGGCACACAAAATCAAATCAATCAACACTTTCCCCAAATATAAAAACATTTGTGTTGTGGGCAGATAATTAATGAGCACAGCTGCAGTAATTAAAAGCCATCTGAGTTCCATTAATCTTGCTTGTAGAGCCCCATCGTTTCTCAACGTGGACAGACACGCCTTTCCTCCGCGATGGCCGCTGTGTCCTTGGATTCATTTTTCAGGTAATTTGGAAGAGCGTTGTTGCTTTATTAGCATCATGAGGAAATGTGAAAGCACCATTAATAACGCATTCCAGGACAGGCAGGGAAAATATTATTTCCCTCCGATGCAGATTACAGCGTGAAAGCGGAGAATTGTAGCTTCAACACAGTCGGGCTGGAAATATTTTATTATTATTATGAAGATGTTTCAGTTCATCTGTTTGTCTGTTTGCAGGGATGCACAAAAACGGCAGTTCAGATATTCACAAAATTCACTACAAGTGTTGGGCATGAGGCGAGTAAGAACCCGATCCATTGTGGACCGCATCCAGAACAAGAAAGACTTTATTCCACTTTTTTTAAATTGAAGGTTTTTCTTTCTTTCTTAATTATCCTTGAGCTTATTTTGCTCCATAATAATTTGTGAGACTAAATCAGGCCGAAAGGAATAATTTATCAAGAAATTGAGATATGTAAAAAAAAAAAAAAAAAGTTATACATTTTACTTGAAAGTTTGATTTTAATCACGTGAAATTCCAAAATGACGGGATGAGTGAGACGTGAAAATGCTTGAAAGTTATACAAACTAAATAAGAAGTCTAAAATGTTTTTTTAAACAAGAATTTGATACAAAATGAATAAAGAATGACTAAAATTACAAATATTCATTGTACATATTGAACAAGGACAGATTTTGAAGGCTGTAACATTGTTATAGATTCTAGATTTATTTATGGATCTATAGAGATGCAGGCTCTGGTTATATAGAATTTTACCAGAAATTCAATAATTACATAAAAAAAACCTAAAAAACTATTTTCAGGACAGGGTTTTATAAAGCGATTACAGTAGTAATAAAGGCAATAAGGCTTAGCGCCGTGTGATCGTGTGCGAACGTTTCCTGTGTAGCCTCTGCAGCATCGCGTCGCAGTGTGAAACACACACCGGCTCATTTTGTCCACCACCAGCGGGTCTTAAAGACAACCAACATTCGCCGCGTTACTGGTGTTGAAATGCCTCTTTTTCTTCCCCCCGCATGCTTAATTATTAATTTCTTCATATGCTTTGTGCAGTACATAAAATTGTTTTTGTAATCACAGGGGCGATGGCCATTAAGCCCTAATGCGGCTAATGTTTGCCTAATCAAACTTTTATGGACGGCAATAACTTTGAAATAACATTCTTTAATTATACTTTAATTTGAGATGTGATATTGGTGCAATCTCTCATTGGAGGAAGGACCCAAACAACAACAGCCCCCCCGCCGGGATGCTTAGTGTTTTGCACTGAAAGGTACGAAGGCTGGAGAACAAAGGATTTGTTTTTTTCACATACTTTGGTACTTGCAAGAAAGTTTGTCTGCAGCTCAGTTAACCTTCCTAATTGATTAAAAAAAAGATTGATTCATGCCACCAAGGTTCCCCCCGCATTGTATTATGATCTTGTGATGTTGATTTTCATTAAGCCGTAACAATTAGAGCACTAAAGGAAAAGAAGTCAGAGTGAGAAGACGTTTTATTGTTTAAAACAAGAAGCATCGATCATTTACACATTTGATAAATTATTTAAAACAAATTAAAATTAAAATGTAGAATTGATGGGTTGATTTAACCATTTGAAAACATGGTCAAAGTCTTCTTCTTGTTTTTGCATTGCGTGGAACGTACAGTATTTGCCCCATCCTCGGTCCTCACCGCCCGGGCGCAGACGTTTGAGCGAGTTTATTAGTTCAAAAGGATTATTATTCTAATGTGAAAATGGAACTAATGGTGTGCCAGATGCCCTTTTTTTGCACAATTATCTACAAAAACAAGTCTCAAGATAAGTCATGTGTTATTATTTGGTCATTTTTTCTGAGACCCTTCAAAATTGCCCAATTATGTTCTATTAAGGCAAGGCCAGCGCTGTCAATCAGCCGAGCCCCCTCCTTCAAAGACGGCCTACTGCAGCCTTTAATGGGCCTCAGAAGTTTTCTGTGCAGAAGTGACAGACTAATAAAGTTTATTTTTCTCTAGATGCATTAATGAAACCACTGATCAGTATTTGTTTTTTCCCCATGAAGGAAAGTTTATTCATAGTTTAATTCAATTCTCGGGGGGGGGGGAACTAATCAATTTACAGAATTAAATTCCCAGTCTCCTTCCAGCCATATTGCCCCCGTTGTTCTGCCCCGCCGGTCCGAACCCATTCTGGTGCATCTGATTGGTTTCTACCGTGCATGGAGAGACTTTTACACAAAGGTCCAAACTTTACTGTAGATATTGCACCAACATATTTCGCCATCATATCTAAAAATAGCGCGTGAACGGCGGCGCGTAAATAAAGCCTCTGCGCTCCGTCCCCGGCGCCGCAATCAATCGTCGCCATCTCCCCACATCTCAGTCCCTCCCTCCCCGTCCTACATCGCCCTCCTCTCCGTCTAACTCTATCCTGCTTGAGAGCCAGCATATGTCTCCAATCATTTACCCCCCCCCCCCCCCCCATCCACACCCTTGTCTTCTCCTTCCACCCAGATTTCCTAGCTCAGTTACTCCCTCATCTCCCCCAGTTTGACTCCGGCCGTGACTGTTGCAGTTATCAATCACCAGCGCCGAGGCTCGTCAGGGGCGACTGAACCCAGAGCCCCCCCCCCCCCCTACACTCGCCGGCCCTCTTCTTTATCTCAGTCTCACTTCCTTTAACAAATGCGTTCCAGTTAATAAGCCCTCCAAAATGACCCCCTCCACCTAATTAAGCACAGGCAGCATGTAGGGAAATATGATGCTTAATTAATGATGAGATAAACTCTCTCCCAAGGCCTTGTCAGGAAACCATGACACCATGTTTGGCGGTTTGAAATCAAATTAACACGGAGAAGAAGACAGGAGGATAACCGATGGGTGATTTTTGCCTATCCCAGCTTGCTATGGGCGAGAGGCGGGGCACACCGCGGACTTGTCGCCAGAGACAGACAACCATTCGCGCGCACACACTCGCACTCTACGGACAATGTGCGGAAATCAATTCACCTAAATGTTATGTTTTTGGAGGAAACCGGAGAACCCGGAGAGAACCCACAGGGAGAACCATACGAACTCCACACAGATAGGACTCGAACCCGGAACCTTCTTGATGTGAGGCGACAGCGCTACCCGCTGTATGTCCCCAACTTCATAAAAGTCTTTGTTTTGGTTTGTGTCGACTAACTGGATAAAAATCAAAATCAATATTCACCATTGATTCGCCCGACGGGCTCCGTCAGAAACGGGTCATTACGGACGGATGTTTAAGGGCCGAACTTAATATGTGTTTATTTGCACATTCACCGCATACTGAAATAACCTTTATAGATTATTGTATAATCACTATCGTAATCTAAGTGGCAAAGAGCGGGGGGGGGCGGCAAAAACATCATGAGCGCCGTCGATTTCTCAGGTGGTTCCGCTGGAGTGTGGAACATTTTACGCCGTCAGTAATTAGCATGTCTCCAGACAGCGGTGATTACGAGGGGGGGTGGGGGGGTCTGTGGAGGATGTTCATGCTGCCACATTCACTCTACTGAGGCTTTCAGCTGGGGGCAGCACAGACCTGTGATGTCATTCTCCTCCAGGGGCTCGCCCCATGATGTCATCATGGCCTCAGGATGAGCGTCATTGTTACTGTATATAGAGAGATAATCGTGTACTACGTAGAACTACTTTAGGATTCAGAGTACTGCTAGCAGTGACAGTGTTTAAGAGCACGAGGAATACACACTACTGTTACTGTAAACATTTGTCGGACTTCCCAGCCAGTCAATGTCATTATTTTCTCATCATTTAGCCGAAATAATTATAAAAGATGATTTCGTTTATTTATTTTTATTGCCATGGATCGTCTTGACAACCGAGCGCCTCATCCCGGAAACGCGTCTCGACGGTGACAACTACATCGTAGCTCCTGCTCCTTCCTCATCTTCAAATTAAATGTACACTGACTACTTTGATATGAGCAGACTGAGTGTTTACATCCCCGCGGACTCGGGGGGGGGGGTGGGGAGTTAAAGCAAGGCTATCGCATCCGCAAACAGCCAACAACAAGTCTGACATATTTACCGTAACAGCCGTTCTGAACTTTGGTCCAAATGAAACGCATCCATAAAATAAAGTGTTTGTTCTGCGCAGGCCTTTGAAGCCGGATCTGTTTTTGCTCTTTAATGATTTCTTTTTTTCTGACGGTGATGGAAGCCGTGCTGACACCTTCTTTTGCTTCATCAAGTTCCGCCGCACAATTACATGAATTTACTTTCAATAAATTACCATCCTTGCATACATCAGTCAAATCATCCAGCTGAGGCATTCGCAAACAATATGCATTATTAATCTCATTGTCGGTGTTTATTTGGTTAACTTGTAACCGACTTGGACAGCCCCCACTGCCTTGATGATGCCTTTAAAAGCATCGGGGTCGGTGTTTAAAAAAAAAGGAAATCAAGGAATGACACGCCCCCCCCCCCCCCCCCACTCCCCACGCCGCTCCCCGCTGAGGCCCACAGAGGGAAAGAGACAGAACTCCGGCGAAAGACCAATCAGAAAAGTCAAAAGATGCGTCGGATGCCGCCGAAGCCAACACAACAGAATCAGGAAGATCGTCCGCGCCGCTGCGGCGCTCGGTGAGCGCTAGTTAGCGCTGATTGAGCAGATTACAATTTGGCGAGCTTTTTCTCGTCTGCTGCGGTGAACTGACTGAATATATTGTGTCAAAGATCAAAACATCACGGCGAAACAAACAAGTTCGGAAAAGAAACAATCTTTTATTAAACAGCGGAGGGAAGAGTTCGGCGAATCCGAATCATCTCCCGTGGGTGGGTCGGGGGGGGGGGGGTTTGTCGTTTTCAATATCAGGGATCGGACACAGGAAGTTTAAACGAGCATTTAGACGAGACTGATAATGGCAGGGAGGGGGGGGGGGCAGCCGGTGAAGACGAATCAGAGCGAAGAATCACCTTCTGAAGGTGTCACGTTGCAGCGATCCGTTTAGGCCCGGGGGGCACCCGGAGGGTGCTGCAATGGCAGGTCTCATCCGCCATCCGACTATCATCTCCAACGACAGCAATCAGACTCGATGCCAGCTCAATTCCAAACTCTGGCAGCGAGGAATAACACAGAAGAGGAGGAAGTGTGATTCAGTAACACGGCGAAGAGTCCAGGTAAGTCTGAGGCATAAATCCCCAACGGCAGACGGACGAAACCGAGGTTCTGGTCGGACGCGACGCAGGAGGGAAACGGGTTCTGGGTCGAACGCGACGTAGGAGGGAAACGGGTTCTGGTCGGACACGACGCAGGAGGGAAACGGGTTCTGGGTCGGACGCGACGCAGGAGGGAAACGGGTTCTGGTCGGACGCGACGCAGGAGGGAAACGGGTTCTGGGTCGAACGCGACGTAGGAGGGAAACGGGTTCTGGTCGGACACGACGCAGGAGGGAAACGGGTTCTGGGTCGGACGCGACGCAGGAGGGAAACGGGTTCTGGGTCGGACGCGACGCAGGAGGGAAACGGGTTCTGGTCGGACGCGACGCAGGAGGGAAACGGGTTCTGGTCGGACGCGACGCAGGAGGGAAACGGGTTCTGGGTCGGACGCGACGCAGGAGGGAAACGGGTTCTGGGTCGGACGCGACGCAGGAGGGAAACGGGTTCTGGTCGGACGCGACGTAGGAGGGAAACGGGTTCTGGTCGGAGGCAACGCAGGAGGGAAACGGGTTCTGGTCGGAGGCAACGCAGGAGGAAAACCGTTTTCAGACAATCCAAGCTGCGTCAACTCTTCGGTTTGAAGTCGTGATCTCAGACAGGAGGAGCTGATGCTGGCAGAGATGCATCGAGGGAGGGGGGGATGGGGGGGGGGGCTTTGCGCTATCTTCCGGGCCTAATGACTCCATGCACCTGCTGTTTGATGTCGCACCTGTGGCTTCCGTTGGGCCCGAAGCGCACAACCTCCCACCTCCACCTCGCTTTGAATCGTTCCGTTCAACTCGCCTTGCCTCCTCTCGCCTCTCGACCTTCGCCAGCCCGTTCTCAGCACCGCCTCCCACCCCCATGTTCGCCACCGCCGCCGCCCTTCTTTCACTTTCCACCCCGTCTTTGTGGCTCATTGCCCTGATGTTCTGCGAGTGCGTGGAGGCCCACGAGGCGCCCGCGGAGCCAGGCACCAGGACGACGCGTCACGCGGCGGCCCGACGACCTCGACCGCTCACCCTCGCAGGGCTCTCGCTGCGCGCCTCCATCCGGAGGGCAGCTGCGACGCGACAGTCATACATCTTCGTCACGCAGAAAAAAGTGTCCCTACTTTGTCATCACGTGTCTCAATTCAAAATAAATGCGTAGAAATATTCCACATGTAACCGTTTTAGCCTCTTTCTGCTCCGTTTTGGTCTTTCTGGATCACACAGACACAGAGCGAAGCAATAGATCACATCCTGGCCATATGATGCGTTAGCTTTAGCTACTAGCGGCACAATTAGCAGCGCTACAAGATGCTGATCCTGCTGCTGGGAGGAAGTTTCTCTTTTCATCGTCCTCCCATCGCTTCACCACATCGATCTTCGCTCATAATCCCCCCCCCCCCCCCCCTCGTGATCATTGTTTCATATCAATCAGGAAATCCTCGCCTTCCCCCGATTTTAGACATCCGATCTCCCCGGAACTCCACGGTAGGTGTTTTCTCGACAACCTCTGACTGAGTTGACTGAAGGAGGCTCGAGTTTGGACTAAAAATAGGAGCAAAAAAATAAAAAAATCTCAGGGAAAGAGATGAAAATAATAATAATACGAAATCCTGATCGCAGCTCAGGCCCGTCAACAACCTGAGACGTCCTCAGAGGGAGGCGTCGGCTTGACAGCATGTCGATATCACTTTGAGTGCTTCTCTGCCAACGCCGCTCTTGAGATCTCATTTACTTAAACAGCTTTGCACGCCACAAAGACAACGAGTGTTTGACAAATATGGGAAAAAGAAATCTAAAAAATCAGCAGTTGATCTTTGAGACCACAGGAAGACAATATATATATATATAAAAAAGGTAAGACAACACTTCTTTGTTGATCACTGTCACAGCGCTCACTGGACCCGACGGCGTTGTCTAACTTTGCTGTCTGTCGGAGATCTGACGAGCACCTCGGTGAGTTTAGCCCCCGGTTCGGCTGCCTCTTACATCCGTCGCTCACGCGCCTCTCAGAAGCCAACAGGATGATTGAACACGCGGCTGTATCAGCGGCGACAACGCCGGCTGTGGTTAAGAAGACCTGCGCAAACAAAAGCTGCGCCGGAAGGCGGGAGAGGAAACGCAGGAACTCTACAGGCGACGCAGGACATTTAAGGAAAGAGACTTGGATTCATTTTTGCACCTCGACTTTACCATTCGACGCCGTGTCAGTGACGGGCAAAGGGGCGGGCGACGCCAACGAGGAGTCGCCCGTCTTTAACGGGACTTAACACCGCTGAATATGCATATTGGAGCATGCCTTGTAATTTCCATATTTAGCTCCGCACCCTGAGGTGGTTCTCCAAGTCTCCAGGGGCGACAGCCACTCTTGACTGTGATTTGTCCCAGGGGCTGTTACGCACGCTGAATAAACATGAGCCGGATATTCCTTCCGCTACACTTGTACAGGGTCAAAGTTCACAGTTACAACAACAGCAAATCCACTTTCAGATCAACTGCCGGTTTGGAGGAAAGACCGTCTTAAGAGATTTCTGCGCCTGTGTCTCTTCTGGTTCTCTTTTTCAGTTTGTCGCAATTATGTAAGCAAAAAAAATGTAGGTGCATCCGACATTTCGCAATCAGTAAATCTGATTCCAACAGCCGAAACCAGCGGAATCTCTCGTCCTTCTGCAACGCCTTCGTTGAGTTCAAAGGTTTGCCGGTATATTGGCCTTTCCACCGGCAAGAGGCGTGAGAAACAATAGCGAGTTTGGCAGCCATCTCCTGTTCTTCGTCTTCAATCAAAAGCACTTCCTGTCGCCACATCATCATTAAATCCCTCGAGCTAGCTCACGCATCTGAACTTATTCCTACGGCATCCCCACCATTTCCCAAAAACGGCGCACTGCTCCGTTCCGGGGTCGCAGATATGGAACCAGCCGATACCCGTTTACACCCCGAATGCATCCGACAGACGCCAGGGAGGGAATGATTTGGGTTAGCGGGCAGTAGCGAGATCTGGAACACGCCAGCATGAGGTGACAAAATAGAAAGACGCGGTTTTGGTCAAATGCAACATCGCTAAAGAATTCAGAGTGCTGCAAATATATTACTCACAAGCTTTGCAACAAGTACTCGCTATATGAAAAAACCTGCAAAATCAAAATCCCATTTTATTTATTTATCCAAGTCTCTTGAGTTTGCCGGTGTTTGTTGGTTCGAGCTTAAACCGGTGCCGTTTTATCTCAGAAAGATTCCCATTAAGACATTTTAAAGACGCAACACGATTCCCTGTTGCCATGGAGTGGAACATACGGAATAAACAGAGGAAGCAGCGCTCCTCTGTCTTTTTTTATTTATTTATTTATTGCTCAACTATGTTCTTCCTTTCACCAATTAAAGGAAATAAAGAGAATTTGTCTTCAGACGCTCCCTGTATGAGCTCCATCGCCCTACTAAATCATTCAACAGCACTGTGCTTCTCATTAGCCCGCTTTAGGAAAACTTCCTCAAAAATCAAATAAATCAGCGCCCGGGAATAGAAATTAAGACTCCTGCCTGGAAGCTCGTGGGAAGCCTTCGTCTCCTCCTCCTTTCAAAATAAAGCGGCGCTTAGGATTTAGAGCACTGCAGCCCCGAAGACCGTCTTAGCTTCCACCTTTGTGTTGTGGTGCAATGGAGAGAATCTGAGAATGTGGTTTGAAAAGGTTCCGTCGAATCTCTGTTTGTGCATTTGTCTCGCGTCTTTGCACTCATGGTGCCAAAAACAGAATGATACCTGATGCTTTGCGAGACGGTAAACGGACTAGAGCGCTACGTTTTCGGAGAGTCGGATAGAACCAGAGCCATCGGCTTCGTCATCTCGCGGCATCCTATAGAGGCCGGCAGCAAGACAAGGAAAAGCCAGATCCCTGACAGCTGCTTGTCGTGTAGTTTCATCTTTAGTGGGGATCCGTCATGCCATCATGTGTCTGGGAACGTGGAAACTGTCAAACCAAGCAGTGGCTCCGAAGGAAACTTAGCAGGCAGCCGATAACGAATCCATCCATCACCAGCCGGGCGAAGGAGGGAAGACGATTTTATTCTCTTGAACAAAAGCCGACGTAACCAACATGAGCAGGAGATGCATTTTGCAAAAGTGTCCAGAAAAATCTCGCATACTTGGAAAATGTAAAACAAAAGATCTTCATTTTCATCTGTGACCTGTTTACAATAAGACTCTCTTCCATTTCTTTTTACTTAAATGGTTTTTTTAAAATATAATTTCAGTATAATGGCAGACAGCTTAAATCATTTTTACATTATGGTAGAGACTCTTCTTCTTGGGATTTGTGTGTTCCTGCTAAATAATAAAACATCTTTCAAACAAAAGTCAATAAATCTTCCAACAACAACAAAATAAAAAATAATAAATCCAACATATCACCAATAAAGACAGGAGGACAGTGGAATGAGATTGAATCAGTCCATCAGCTAAATCCATCATCAGTAACCTAATTTTTAAAAGCAGGCGGCGCCAGCCGTCTTTTAAACTTTCAGCTCATGATCACTCACTTTTACTTTTCACTTCTTTGTTTACTCCCGACTATTTCCACTGCACCTCCCAGAACGAATGAGAGCCAACATCTGACGTTATCTTGGCTCGGTTGGCTTATGGAGGTTGTTGGCTCGCTGCTCGGGACTCACTTGGGACCGGACCAGTCAAATCTCGTCAGGCCCTGGATGACGAGATGAAACAGCCATTCAAGGCCCATCCACATAGGTTTGCGCTCCAAAAGACAGCGTGGCATGAGGTCTGGGAGACACACCCGCCCATGGGTCCATTTATAAAAAAAAAAAGTGATGGTATAAAAAGAGCAGGGGGGAGTAAAAAAAAGAGAAAAACATGATTTATTTAACATGTTTACTGTTTACTTGTCTTGGAGGGCAGATTCATTTTTTGAATAAAAAAAAAATCTGATATGAATCTCAAATGCAGAAACTAAATATTCCCGTGGAATTTGACTTCAACTCCGATCACCTGTTATAAAGATGATATTTTCACCTTTCATTTCCCCCCCTGGCTTTCAGGATTTACCAAATAGTTTTACCATCAAAGATTCAGCATGGTTGGCTTTAAAGGGTCAAAGTCTGAATTCTTCCCCTTAAACATTTATTGAGTTTGACCAAAGAAAACGAATAACACGTTATGACGGAGCTCATTTATGTCCATTAACCCATATCATATGGGTGTTTGTGTTAAATGAGACAATAAGCAAAGTTTAAGACAGTAAATCTGACTTTTATACTCAAAGGTGGAGCTAAATAGCTGTTTTAATATCTAAATTGCTTAAATTATAAGTATATAATATATAATAAACTTTGTTGATTTAGCATCAGATATAACAGCTGGTAATCTGTTACGGAGAAAGTTTTAGAGCTCGATTTAAACAATTTGCTCCGTCGCCATGTGAATGCTAAATTTTGTTTTTGGAGGGAAATGATTTAGATTATTTCTTCCATTTGATGCTATTAAATGTATGCTAAAGCTACCGCTAAACCTCAACTATTATTCAGCAAAATTGAAATCATTAAGCCAGCTTGTACGCTTCACTTTTCTTTCTCTGAAATGAATTCTCAGCCCCTAATTTGTTCCCCACATCACACAATTAACACCTGTTCCACACACGGAAGGTCTTGATTGTCGTTATCGTCACATCTGGCTGCACTTTTGTCTAAAATGACAGCCTCTCTAACGCAATCAGAGGCAGCCTATCGAAGGCGGAGCCCGGCCAGAGGTTTCTCAGAGGACCATTAGGTAAGTTAATAAATATATAAAAGCAGACGCCGATGCAAATGAGGGTTACGGTGCGACTACTTTGAGGCGACTTTGCGATGCGGCCGCTATTCATCACTGTTACTGAAGAAGCTCTCTTTTCTGTCCTTAGCTTTATCTAACGAAGCCCCCGTATGCAAATTAACATGCCCTTTATCCTTGATTCCCCCCCCCCCCCCCCTCTTCAGTATTTATAGCTGGAAGCGGAAAAGTGGGCGATACAACATGGCAGAAATCTTTACAGCACAAGCATTCTAAATTTGCGCAATAATGTATGTATGGAGGACACGACATATGAAGAATCACACTTAGCATTGCTGCTCTATTTGCACACAATCACACACAAAACACACTTAGAGGTCCAGCTGCTGGTTTTTAGAAAACATTTCTAGAACTGCCACTGGAAATAAGACGTCGCCTTCTTATTTGGGAAAACTGTAGTGATTGTAAAATTCTGCGCTAAAATAAATAAATAGATTAAATAATCTGTTATACGTCAATAAAAGTGACATGATGGAGGCGTCTGTAGCGATAATGTTGGGGTCGCTGGGTAACCGTAGAAACCCGAGACACCCGCAAACCCGTTATCGGAAGAGTAGAACGAGAGGAAAAAGCAAACACTGGCGTGTCTTCACAGGATTGCGTGGTATCGACAAATGTCCGCCATTACCCGGAGAGCTGCAAAAGAACATCAGAGACGGAGAAGCAAGGGGGGGGGGGGGGGGAGAGATGTGAAGGGAGCCGAGGAGAGAGTGCAGACTGCTGTACGGAGACTGATTGCCGTTGATCTTCACAATAAGCGGGGCCGACAAGCGGCGAGCGCGCCTCTGCTCCGACACTAATTGCCCGTGAAAGGTGACCCGCGGTGAGGCGGAGGCGCTCGGCTCACATCGTCTTTCCAGGGCGACGTCCACCCTGATCGCACGCGACACCAGACAGCCGAGCCGTCACACCAGCCACCAGCGCCACCAGCTCAACAGCCGGAACCCATCCAGAGAGAGAGAGAGAGAGAGAGAGAGAGAGAGACAGGAAGACAGACGAAGAGCAGCAGGAAGTACAGGCACCCAAACGCCCTGTAGGAGAATGTTTGGGTGAGAAGTTATTGGTTTTAGGTTGAAGGAGACGGGAGGAGGTTCTGATTCTGACCCGGGCGCCGAATCACTGATGCCTGGAAACGTCTCAAGCGTCACGAGAAGCGGATCCGGTGAAACATTGCCTTCTTCGGCTCCAATCCCGTCAGATTGCTCCAGCGATTTTGGGACTCGGGATGAGATTGAATCGAAACGGTGAAAACGAGTAATTCTCCGGCTCTCCAGGCAAGGAGAGCCTCGTTCTTCCGATTTGACCCTCAATCGATTACTTCTTCTCTAAAGTAAAGCTCTAAAGGAGCTCATCGATCAATAGTTTAGTCTTCTATGCCAAGAAGGAATCTGCTAGTGCCTTTACTTTATTTTAAATTGATTCTTAACTGGTTTTTAACGAACTCTATTTTTAAGCTAAATGTCCACGCCATAATCAGCCAGCGACATTAATAATGGCTCATTTTATGTGATTCTTTGGCGGACTGCTCATATTTTCTTCCAGGTACCCTGACGTACTGCTGTGACATCATCCCAATCAGAAGGACACTAATTACATCATTATTTAACAAACACAGACTATAAATGTGACGTATCGACGGCAGGTACGGTAGCAGGATGCGTCGCTAATCAAAGAGTTAATGCGGCGGTCGGCGCGGCGACGGCCTCGAGAGAATAGAGGACAGGGGAAGATCTACATAATGGTCACAGATGACTGGGACTGAGGAATGTACCGGGAGACTGCTGCAAATAAAATGGCTGAAGCTGCAGACCTTCCTCCTCCTCCTCCTCCTCCTCCTCTCTAGGATACAAAACAAACGCTGTCCGGTTTAAAACTATTCAATGCCATGCAGAAAGGCAGCAAGCAACAGCCCCGACTGAAACATCATCTTACATGATTTAATTGTGCGACGCTTTGTGTCTAAATATATCACATCCCGACGTCCGCAGACTTTTGTCAGCCAGTCGTAAAAACCTCCAGAAGCATTTTCCTTATTGATTTGTCCTGCTTTTCATTGGTTTTAAAGGAGGTTATGAAAGTGGAGTAAAAAAAAAAAAAAAAAAAAAAAAGGAAGAGTGACAAGCTTGGATCTTTTTACACACTGGAGCCAGACGACTGGAGCCGGTGTGGGGGGGGGGCGCGGCGTGGGCAGGCCCGTTGGCCATTTTCCCAGCACAGATACGGATATATTGGAAAGCAGTGGCCATTAATAACAACTCAGTTGTCATCTGTGCAGTCATTGACCCACCCAGACCGGTCAATACGGGCAGAGAGAGTCAGAAAGAAAGAGCCCGAGTTTAGAGCACTAAATCATCTGCCGCTAAATCAGGCAGGATTTTAACATTTAGGTTCAACAGAGGGTTAAGTCAGTTTGTGATGTCCCATCAATTTAAAGGCAAAATGGCTGCAAAAAACAACAACAACAACTTAATAAACACATTCTGATTTGTTTCCCCGCATCAATTCTGACTGAGGGTTTATTCCCGAAGATCCGGACGAAGGAAACTATTGATAGATTTTGTGCGACGCGCTGGAACGTCCTCGTAAAGCAAAGTCACTGAAAAAAAAAAAAGAAAGAAAAAAAGAAAAGCATCTCATTTCACACGAGTCGAGAATATTCGGAAAAACCTTTTCGCTCCTTAAAACGAGTTCAAAAAATCTCACGGATCTTCGCGGGTAGATAAACGGAGGACTGAAACTTTCTAACTTTGTTTACTTCCTTCATCTGCAGCTTTGATGGAGCAATTTTTAACCTGCTTAGTCGCACTCGGGGAAAACGGATCCCAGGCACGGAGATGCTAATCAATGTTCCGGAGTTCTCTAGTCTAGGCTACATCGCCACCAGACATCCAAGAGACTTTCTAATTAAGAAGTTACCACTAACGCACTTTCGGCTCTTTTCTAAGCAGTTAAGAAGAATCTTAGCTTCGTCGGTCCTGCACGCTTTCTTTTTTTTAATTTTTTATTGCTGGAGCATCAACCCTCAAAGTCACTGGAGCTTTGCTAGTTTCCCCCTGGAGACCATTCCCAAGATTCCCCTTCCTACATTTCCACAAGACTACTGAGACTCGGCAGTGATAGCGTAGTTTAGGATGCTAACACCTCGCCATTAACATGTGGCCGGTCCTCGTGCCCTCTCATCAGTGCCCCGAGGGTTTCTCTCTCCGAGATGCTCTTTTAGCAGCTTCCTGACAGGCGAGCGCTCGGCTTTCTAGTTAATTAAAGGGAAAAACATGGCCTTAACTGGTGCATGGTCGCGGCCAGCCTGCATAATGGGACGTAATTAACTTCCCCGCATCGTTATTTCACTTCAAAGGGTCGGTTTTGACTCAGCCATGCAGACACACGCGCGCACGCACACGCACACACACACACACACACACACGCACACACACACACACACACACACAACGTGTATGTATTATTGCTTTGCACAGAGAGGAAGATCCATACATTTCCTCCTCTGGGAGTTGCAGTGCAGCAAGTACAAAAGCTTGAACTGTCGGGTAGACCCAGGAAATAAAGAAACGTTCCCGCTAACTTGTGAGGGAATCTGACGACACAAATAAACACGGAATATTCTATATATAAAAAAATTATTATCCTGAATTCAGTCGTTTCTAAGTCGGACAGAGACGGAGAGGACGGGCATGAAGAAGCGCTTCGTTATTCCGTTCACCGGATGCTCAAAAGTGCTGACAGTTCATGCACGAAAGCTGCACAACAAAAATCAATGTCTTTCATCAATTCAGTGAAAACTGTATCGAGGAAATGCTTCCCTTTCCTGACAGCACCCAACTTCCTCATCGCAGTCCAACACCACGGGGTGCAAAGACTCCGGATGCTGACGTCTGCCACGCGCATTTGGCTCCCGGCATCGAGATGAGGCCAAAGTTTTTTTTTTAGCCCCCCCCCCCCTCCCCAAATCAAGTTACCGTGAATTTCCCAGCTGTGAGTGAAGGAGCGAGCGACGAGGCTCGGCCAAATCGGACTGATGGCGGGGTTCTGTTTGCCTTTCGCGCTTATTAATTCATGTGTTTACTCTTCCTGTCGTCCGCCCCTCTGATCCACGTCCCTCCACGGTTTCCTGCCCCCCCCAGGTACAGATGAGGAAATGTTGTCTCGTCACATCAGGTGTGATGCGTTCGTACCGCAGCCCCTGCGGTTGTGCGACTTCGACGGCGCCTGATGGGGGGGGGGGGGGGGGGGTTCACATGTAGATCAATGTAAAAACGTCCTGTCCAGATCAGGGCCTTCCTTTTCTCGGATGCTACTTGAGCGTAGAATCCAGTTAGCATCAAAACATCGGACTAATTTCCTCACTTCCTGTTCGGTAACCAGCATCTGACAGCGGCAGGTGCGGTGCTGGTGCCCAGAGCGCGGTCAGCAAAGGCGCCCGGCCCTCATTGGTCACCCCTCTTACACTTGCATCAACACACACACACACACACACACACACACACACACACACACACACACACGCGCCATGTCACTGTTGTTTTTCCCCGTATGAGATCTACGGTTCCCGTGAATTTACATGCGTGTTAATTAGACTGGAAGAAATGATTGGCTGCTCACAACATTGCAGTAAAGACGACCCAAATGCATACGCTAACACACACACACACACACACACACACACACACGCACACCCTGGTGGACGGCGATGCATTAGGGCACGCCCCATCACACCGTGTCAAGAGACACACCTCGCCTGGGTTTGGGTTGTGTCACATGGGATTTTCCTCGCCGTCAGCCAACGTCAAGCCCCTCCCCTCCCGAGCGGTCAGCTCTATCCATATGTCTGAGCGCTTCCTCCACGCCAAACACCATAAGCTGTGAATCTGTGTCTCTATTCTCAAAGCTGTTCTTGTGAATGTGTGCCAGCGAGGTCCATATATAAATGGTGTGTGTGTGTGTGTGTCGGGGGGGGGGGGGGGGTCGCTTGAAAGCCCCCACAGAGCTGCTCCGTAATAGTCCTAAATCAGCCTTGTAATAATAACACCTCCCTCCGTGTTATTCCTGCTACAGAGCTATGTGCTCAGACCCCCCCCCCCAAAAAAAAATATGTCTGCCAAATAGCACCTTTAGATGTCTCTGCTGCCGGCAGGACGCAAGCAGCTCTTTACCCTCAGCCTCACGCAGTCGCACAGCGTGAAAAAAAGTCCGGCCGAGCATATGGCGGGCGACGGATGATGATGCCGCACGGCCGCCATTCCCGTTTCCTCTAAAGGGGCCGTTCTCCTTGTCGGTTCGGACGTTTCTTCCTTTACTTTTTATCGTCTCATCATAATCATCATAAAAAAAAAGGACATTAGTCGAAGTCGAACGGTGCTGCGTTCTTTTTTCTTTTTTTTTTTTACCCCTGAATGTCACCGAATTGTTTTTCACAGCTGGTGCTGATCCGAAAACCCCCCCAAAAGTGGGTCATGAGACGTTCCTGCCAGAGTCGTGTTATCCATTGGACCTTCATCTCACAGACAAGGTCAAATTGGATTACGCAGCGAGGAACC
The DNA here is from genome assembly GCF_040956055.1 of Brachionichthys hirsutus. NCBI lineage: Eukaryota > Metazoa > Chordata > Actinopteri > Lophiiformes > Brachionichthyidae > Brachionichthys > Brachionichthys hirsutus. Next base: position 1,986,645 of record NC_090909.1, on the reverse strand, counting down.
TCTGTGTTCTTTACCATTAGCTTAACGCCACGGCGGAGCAGCGTCTGCCGCTAGCTGCAGCTTTATAATCTAAAAGCATTACACAAGGTCAGTTGTTCACAAGTCCTCTCTGCGCGTCTTGGTGTGTGTGTGTGTGTGTGTGTGTGTGTGTGTGTAACAGCAACCCCATGCTACAGCATGATTTAAATATTGCTGAGACGCCACTACTTGATTCAGTCAGACAAGAAGGAAATACTCCTCCAGCACTGCACGTCAAATCTTCGGCCGTCTTCCTTCCTCGCTTTCATTGCACCGCACATCCCGTCTTCCCTCCTTCCGCTCATCTTCCGACCTTCCCGTTCGAGCAAGCAGTATGGTAATTATGCCAAGAACCGCGTTCCCTCTCAAAATCCTGTTAAATGATGAGATTATTTGCTCGGCTGTTAAAACACGGACACGTTCGGGGTAATTACAAATGTTTATGTACGTACATTTCATGCATTAAAGATCCCAAACCATCTGTGGACGTGTTGCAATAAGTTGTTGGACCTAATTAAGATTCTCCGTCGAGGATCTTGTGCGCCGCAGAAGTTGTATAAACTGGGAGAGACTAACAGAACGGTGAACATTTTAGAGGATTTGGGCCCATGTGGTCTAAACTAGAGCACTTATCAAATTAAATCCACGTAGGAAATAACACCGAGTTAGCGTTCACAATGGGATAAAAAAAAAAAAAAAAGAAAGAAAAACTTCAATGATCAATATATGAAGAGCAACACAAAGGATTTATCAGGATCGGAACAGGAAACCTGATAAAGGCAGAACGAACGGCAGCTCATCCAGAAAGAATCCCATAATTACGGGCATTAAATCCGCCACGCTGAGAGCGCACAGCTTCCCACACTCGACTTTGCAGATACGGCCACGTTATTGCTCATAACCGAGCTGTCATGTGATGCTAGTGGGAACAAGATGTGTTGGGGGTCTTTTTTGGCCTCGCAGACGGATACTAATGAACTGCAAAGACACGCGTCTGTTTTAAAGCAAATAATAATTAAAAAAAATATTCCAAAAGCTGAGCGGAAAGCGGACCGTGTGTTTGTGGGAACGACGATGCATTTCAAAAGGAACCAAAACTGTTTTCAATCTTTGCACCCCCTCAAAGGTTGTCGGGTATCTATCGTCCCTTGATGCGGGAGGGGGGGGGGGGGGGGGGGGGGGGGGAAGAAGACGAAATCGTCCAATTTAGCAAAAGAGGGACGAGCGAGAGAAAAATTTGAAGCCCCAATTACAGGTAATTACCGTTTCAGCTCTTAACATGGTGAAATGATTCACCGCCTTCCAGAGGGTGGTCTGGTTTAGCTCAGCGCAGACACCCCCCCCCCCCCCCCCCCCCGCCTCGTGTTAGTTTTTGGCATCGCTTTGTGGGTTCATTCGGCGGAGATAAAAGAAGGGGCGGTTAGAAAAAGACGAACCTGATTCGCACGACGACGCGCCGCCATGGCGCTCACAAGGCGGGCCGGCGTGTCCGCGGTTTGCAAACCGTACGGCTCAAGATGGAATCCACTTCCGCAAGTTCTGTATCTGTGACGGTGGTACCAGTCAGCGTGGCCGTACAGCGGTTTCCAATTCCTTCCGCATGAAAAGCTGGTTTTCCACGAGTTTATTTAGACATGTGTTTATTTTGTAATTTCCAATTAACCTTACAGGGGCCAGTCAGAGGAAACCAAAGGGCCGTATGCGGCCCTGGGGCCGTACAATGCCCAGGTCCGTTCTAGATGCATCATTAAAAATATCAGAACTGTTTAAAACAAGGCCTAGAGGCACAAATTAATCCTACGATGTCGTCCTTTATTTTTGGACCGTTCCTTCTTGGTAGATACATAATGTAAAAAAAGAAAATCTTGAATAAAAAATTCTGCTTCACCGTCACGCAGGAGGGGTGGAAACGTTGGGAAACCCGAAGAAGAAACAAAATTGTGTTTTCCTCCTGTGGGAAAAGCGTGCTCGTCTCTTGGGTGATGCGACCCCTCTTACGCCTCGGATCGCAAACACAAACACAACCAACAACCCCTGCTCGCTCCCGGCGTTGCACCCCAGCGTCGAGGCGAGGCTGAACGCGGCTCCATTCCACCTGGCGGTTTGATGGCTAACACGCTCACACATGACAATGCATTGATTTTTTTTTTTTACCCTCCCCTCCCTCCCTCTCGGCTCCGCTGAGTACACAGACAGAGCGGCGTGGAGAAATCCATTAAGCCGACACTTCTCGTTTCCACTGACTGACAGGCCTTGACGCGCTCGGGCTTTTGACCCGCCCGCCTGACTGGCAGCTCGACAGTTAAACAAGCTCTCCAGTTGCTGTAATAGTTTAAAACACTTTCAATTACCCCAGTCAAACAAATCCTGCAGACTTCTCTACAAGCAATCTCACACCCCAGCAGGTCCCCCCCCCTCCATGTTGTCTGGTTTATCTGGAGACCCCTTCTTCCCTCCCAACGGAGTTCTGGGATGACGCTCCGCTCCGGCATTCTTCATCTTCATCCCAGCTACAGCGCCAGCGTGATTTACGACAAAACTCGTTAAACATTAAGTAAATCAGTTTTTATCAACCTCCTGGCTCCGACTGTGAAAAGCACACAATAACAGGAGGGGGGGGGGGGACATTTCCACAAATCAATGAAAACTCCCGGTAATAAGTCGGACCCATAAATCACTTGTTAACAAGCAGCTCAGAGCGGTTTCACCTGACTCAGGTTAAAGCGCTGCTTCTGCATAATGTGGGGCTGGAATGGGCAAAAATATCAAAAACTAGCACAGACCTCCGCCAAGCAGCTCACCGATCTGGATCATCACCAAAATGTTCTAGATTGTTCTTGGTATCTTCATACACCAACCGTGAAAAGTGAATCAGAGACAAATCGGTTTTTGAATCCATGAATGGTAATGTTAAAATGTAATATTTTTTCCTGACCTCATTCTGGAACCGATCCGGATGAAATTCGGTGGTGAGATTTTAAGTATGATTGACGACTCACGCACATCAAACACGAGGAGCTTCTATCAGGATGCGTTGCTTTTAAAAAAAAACATTTTCAAACTGGTATTTGTACACTTTTATCATTAAACTACAGTTCAGGAATTAATTATTGATTTTCCTGAAAAACAGATATCTTAGTCTCCTCTGCATTTAATAATTCTAAAAAAGGTATAATGTAAAACTTCAACATGGATATATTTGTATATGAATCGGTGCAGTTGTGCCATCATTTAAAGATAATTTAGGACGTCTTTAAAAGCGGCCGCCGGCAATCGAACAACTTGAGTCCAAAAATAACTCCCCAAAGAAAAAAGTCAAATGTTTCAAAGCTGCGATCGTTTCATTTGTATTTTTCACTGCGCTGCTCATTTCGCCGGTTCTCTCCCCTGCCATCCGATTCGTCCAGCGGCAGCCTTGGCAGCACCTTTTCATCAGGTTTGTTTGTTTATGCATAATTATCTGGCGCCACCAGCAGCACCTAGGGCTAACGCCGCATTAATAATCTCCCCGTTGCCCCGGAAACACGACACACGCCAGGAAAGCAGTGCAGCCGTTCCCCCTTTGTCCTTGAGAGCCGAGTGGTCGGCGGCGCGAGGCGTGTCGGGCAGGCTAAAAACACACGGTGAGTCGGTCTCGTCTCTGTTTTGTAAGTCGGCGCATCGGAGTGTGAGGAAGGTCACCCCCCCGGCGTCCGGCAGGCTGCGCCAGCCATTAGTCAGCGCCTCCAGTCGAGGGTTCTCCAGCCACCGGAGGAGGAACCGCGAGCCTCGGCCCGGGCCGCGACGCCTTATTTCTCCGATGGTCTACGGATGTTCCTCGGATTCAAGCTGCCTGCGGTGATTCTCCACGATGCGGATACGAACAGATCCGAGCGGCGATTCCGGTACATCGATATAATTTAAAAACAAAAGTTCATAAGAATAATGCTCATTCCATTCCATTCTTCCCAACCTGCACACGCTCCGAGCATCGAGGACAAATGCTTCCGAGTAATAGTATTGATTTTTTCCCCCTGCTTGGTGATTTCGCTTTAATGCTACCTAATTAGCGCTTCCCAGCTAACTGTGTCCGCTCGCTGAAATGACACAACATTATGACAGCGCCGACGACACGCATGTTCACAACACGGCAAGCTGTGGGAGATGATCCAGGCACACGCCGGACCATAAACGTCACTCCGCTCCGCGCGGTCTGGGAAGACCCGGCCGGCGTTCGCTTGCATTAGCTCATTAATGGCGGGAAACCAAAAGCATCAGCAGCTAAAACTCATTAGCCTAGAAATGTACTCTAAAACAGCCCCCGCCCTAGTCTTCGTTTTATAGCGAACTGTATATTTAATAAAAGATTCGGAATCTATATTCACATAATTTGACCTTTGACCTTGAGATGTGGAGCGCTTTTCCGGAATTTCACTGCTCATTAGTTAGAAATCTAAAATCCATGCGAGGGAATGAGATCTTGAGAGTGTATGGTGACAAATTCTCTCCTCTTCCTCCTCCTCCTCCTCCTCATCTTCCTCCCCCAGACTTCTATCCAGGTCAATACGAGCAGGCGCCATGGCGCTAACACGACACGCCGCGTAAAGCGACTCTGCCGCTCCAGTCGGACGCGACTCGCCCTTAACAGCCATTGATTTTTTTTTTTTTTAGTCCCGACGAGAATCTGGCTGGCGTTTAAATCCACCTCTGCTGATCAGGAGTATCTATCGATTTACAGTATCAGGAAGTAAAGAAAACCAGCACGTGTTGAAGATTTTTTCAGCTTCCGAGCATCACAGCTTCATTTGAAAGGTGATGAAGACGCACCTTAAATGAACAGCCTGTGTTTACAGAAGTCTGACCAACAGTAACCCCCCCCCCCCCCCCTTTATGCAGTCAAACCCTCTTCAGACGAGGACGCCGCTTTTAAATAATGCCACATGCAAATTGTTGTGTGTCATTTGCATACCCCCCCCCCCCCCCACACACACACACACACATTTCAACCCCTCTCAACCCAGTCGCCCGATATCAGAATCATATTTCAACATTCATATACTTTTAAAACCCGGGAATATGTATAAATTCAATTATCCCATTTGTCTAACGACCTCACTGATGAACTATCCAGTGGTGAGGCTATATTGACTCCTCCCCCTCTCTCGCGCCTTTGAGGCCATCTTTCCTCAACACTTCAAGCCTTCCGAGCCGTCAAAGCTTTTCCACCTTTTCTGCGTCTTCATCTTATTTAACCTTAAAATAAACTCCACCCGGGCTGCCAACAGAAAGACGAATAAAACAAACCCGTAAAACACAGAAATGCCGCTCAGGTATTTTGTTAACAGCGGATGAAATGCGCCGCTTCCGTTGCAGCCGGTGAATCTTTTTATTTTTATAAAACCATATAGAGTAAAAAAATAAAAAATAAAAACGCTGCAAAACATTTTATCTGCAGCCGCATTAATAAATAAGCACCGTATAGGCCGCGCCCCTATTGTACATCACACGCAGCCAACATTCCATGTGACAAGCCTGGCAATTAACAATTTCTCTCACTCTGAATGCAAGAAAACCATAAAAAGATGATCAAGGCCGGTTGGAATCCGCAGACGATGCATAATTTATGTGGCTGCTACAAAACACCGTTCTGTTGCAGTTCTGTTCATTCACTCAACTAATTCATTGAAATAAAGTGTCCCGAAGGGGGATCCGTGTAATCAGGCCTAATCCCGGATTGATTTGAGAACGGTCAAAGACAGAAAAGCTGGAGGGATCTGCTTTCCGTCCCAGAGTTGGGAAGACTGCTCGGCAAAAAGAAGAAAGACGCGTGGAAACACTCTTGAGAGAGTCTGGTTTCATCTGAGGAGGAGATTTGATGCTTTAAAAAAAAAAGAGTGAAAAGTAAAGATCATCCCGACACCGGTTGGGTCTGAATGTAAAAACATAAAGTTTTGTCGTTGCTTTTAAATGCTGCAAAAAAGAGCACATTTAACTTTACGCCGTTTGTATTAGCAATTTGGTTGTGTGTGTGTGTGTGTGTGTGTGCGTTTCCAACAGCAGACAGAGAAAGAAAATCTAGACATTTTAACTGTCTTTGCTTTTATGTTTGTCTGTACATATTTCATAAAGTTTATTTTAGAGTGAGGAGAAGGGAATGCACGCACACACACACACACACACACACACACAGATTATAAAGATTTATGTACTTTACTAATACGCGATTATTGCTGTTCTGACTTTCAGCCGGTCGCGATAATTCATTCAGGTGTTTTTTTTCTGTAACTAAAGCAAAAATGAGTCTCATTAGCGGAGCGCCGTCCTCGTCCTTTTAGCACCTTCCGTCTCATCAGAGGCGCGGCGGAGACGAAGCGGTCCGTCTTTGTGTGATCGCCCTCCGTCATCTCCTCCACACTCACACGAGGGCTTCACACACAAAAGGACTTTGAGGCGCTTCGTGGCGTCATTATCTCCCCCCCCCCCGCCGACCCTACAGCCTCGGCTTGCCCCAGTTTGACTCGAGCGCGGCGGGCTGAGTGCACGCCTTTGTCCCCTCGCCGCTGCCATGTTTGAACCAAACCGCCTCCCCCTTGTGTGTCAATTATAGTTTGACTGACTGTATAGAAATGTTAAAAAATGCAACATAAGAAGCTACAGGTCAGCGCTACAGGCTAGCGCTACAGGTCAGCACTACAGGCTAGCACTACAGGTCAGCACTACAGGTCAGCACTACAGGTCAGCGCCGCTTTCTGTGCAGGTAAAGGCATCTCAGACTCATCCAGCTGCATCTGCTGACGACGCACGGCCTGCAGGAAGGCAAACGCACAACAACACAACGGTGGCGTCCTTCTATCGTCTGTCAGTCGGGGGGACATTTAAATTTTAATTTAACGATGCCAAAAGGGCCTTTAATTAATTAAAGCTGCACCTCTCTCTCTTAAAAAAAGAAAAGAAAAGCATTTTAGCAACAAATACCAAATATAAAAATTACAAATATATCTCGCCTTGCGATATTTTTTGGGCCTTTGTGTTTGTTTATCATTCATGGTTGAAACGGTTTAAAATTCAACCGTAACACTCCACGGCGCCGGCGCCATCTACTGGCTCCTCCGGTCCAGTACAAGCATCCTGACAAACACTGATGAGGTCATTTGTGCTACAGTGACCTCCTAGTGGACAACAAGGACATTATTCATGGGACTAATTCTGAAATGAGAGGATGAAATCAGATCAGCCGACGTCACACATTAAAGTTCTTCCTGGAAGGTGGCAGTTCTTTAAATCCCTCGAACTTTCAGTTCTAATCCCCCTGAACAAAAACATTTGGTTCCGTTTCCTACAGAACTCAGTTTGCTTTGCAACATGATGATGATTATCCCCCCCCCCCTTTGATCCTGTCAACATCCTGCAGCCTGAACGGCTCCAACAAGGGCTACATCTGATGCTGCCATCTAGTGGCCAAATGAAGCAAATAACAATTGATAAACGCGAGCAGCAACGTCAAATGTTTGCAAATCAAATCAGATTGCCTCTATGCCCGGTAATTAAAGCAAGTGCGGGTTTCCCTCAGTGCAATGGGGCCCAAATAAAGACTGGTACCGGTACCGGCGTCTCCGTTACCTAATAGAAGTGGCCCCTCTGTGGTCTCAGAGTCTTATTATGATGGATTATCACGGGTTTGGACCGGACTGGAGCCGGACCGAGCCGGTCCGCTCGGCCCTCTTGGTTCCGCTTCATATAAAAAATGCATTTTTTAAATGAGCTGTTTTTATTTTAAGTTATCAAGTCGAACTGGAAACTACTGAATCAGCTTTTTTTTGTTTTTTGTTTTTAGAAGTTGATTGATTGATTATGAATCGTTAATTTTATTCTGATTAAAGGGTTAATTTGACGCGGTTAATGGAGTCCACGTGCGTGAGTTCTGGTCTCATAACACGCGAGCAGGAAGCAGCTCGGGAACAGGCGCGAACTCACCTGAGGCTGAGTGGAACCAGGTGCGCCGCAGCAGAGGAGACTCCGTCCGAGGACAGGAACAACCGGGACGGGATCCACCGGGGGCCGGAAATCCTGCTCGACAACCGTCGCAAAGGAGGCGTGGTTCAGTCACGTGAGAGGAAACCAGGTATGCCTCGAGTTAAACACCTGCGCTGCTCTCTTCTGTTCCACCTCAACCGCATCTCCTGGTTCCATCCCCTGGAGATCAGTTTTTGACATGTTTGTGGTGGAATCCTTCTGGTTCAGGTCCCACCGTTCAGGTCCCACCGCAGGGTCTCCTCCGGGATCAGGTCCCACCGTTCAGGTCCCACCGTTCAGGTCCCACCGCAGCGTCTCCTCCGGGTTCAGGTCCCACCACAGCGTCTCCTCCGGGTTCAGGTCCCACCGTTCAGGTCCCACCGCAGCGTCTCCTCGATGATGATGAATATATTTATTAGATAGAATGTTAGAGTACAAGTACAGTCACACAGTAGCATGTATTACAGTACAAATAAAGTCAAACATCCGGTCTAAGAGGAGCATTTCAAAAAAGCCCTTGCGGTCTTGTTTCCGTTGAAAGTCCTTGGTACATAAATCATCGACATTTAACAGTACAAATTTAACAATGCAAATAAAAATAAAAAAGGAGAAGTAATGCAGCATCTCCAGGTTCTTCTCCTTCTCCATCCTTCTCATCCCGTCATCCTGTAGTCTTCCTCACCCATTCCTCTTCACCATTCTCTCAGTGCTGGTTTATGATGCAATAAAACACAATACAAACTGTGGAATGTCTTTTTTTCACATCTTGTCTATTTTCTGGAGACTTCCTTGTTTTTCGTTTTTCTTCACCTCTTGTTTTTGACCAGTTCTTTTTTTCCTCCATTAATGTTGACTGTCCTCTCTCTCTCTCTCTCTCTCTCTCCTGTCTGTTTCGTTAACATATCGTGGATACACGTGTGTGTTGGTTGAACAACTCGGGGCTGCAGTACCTCTTTTCGACCAGCTAGTGTCGCTGCAGCACCGTGAAGAAAAAGAGCAAGGTGTCAAGGAGTCAGAATCTCTCTCTCTCTCCATCCACCCTATCCTCCTCCTTTATCTTCCAGATTAATCCCTGGATTTATAACGTACATTCCTGCCTTCCTGAAGGTCACACCTCCGTCTGTGTTTGAATTTTAATATATGCGTAGATAAAAAACAAAACAAATCATCAAGCTTCCAGATACTCCCAACGCGTCAACTTCGTTATGACCGCAAATATTTACACAGTTGGATGAGCTGGTGAGAAGTTAATTCTGCATTTATTAACTTCTCAGCCTTGTTGTTCCACATGCTGATGATAATGCCACCCGCAACACCTGATAGCAGCTGACCGACGCTGGGGTATTTGCCCATGGGGGGGGGGGGGGGGGTAAAGCTCCCTGTCAGAAATGTTAAAACTGGATCAGTTTGAAATTTTCTGTAACATTGCAGTCAATGGAGCTTCATTATTTGAACCTGCGACCTTCTTGATGTGAGGCAACAGCGCTAACCACTGCGTCACCGTGCTGCCCCGTATAACATTTAAAACATTACAAATAACTCAAACGCCCAGGGTTGTAGCATAAAAGCGTCTTCGCCCGTCTACTACTACTGTACATTGGGCTCGTTCCGTCAGGGGTTGCCACAGCAACCAACCTTCTCCACTTTACCCAACAAAGAAGAAGAAGTAATATTCCAGATCTAGTGATCCGGAATGCTTAACGTTAGGATCACAACAAAGGAGGACGCTGCAGATGTGTCACTTGGATCGCGGCTGATGTTACATGAGGTGTGTATTTCTGAAGGCTTTTATGTGTTTGTGAGTCATGCGCACACACACACACACACACACACACAGTAGTATCAGGTGTCTACCTTGTGGACACAGCGAGGCAGGAGTCGTTCCTCAGTCTGCATGCTTGTGTAAATGTTGTGTACTGGTTGTGGACAAGCACAGGTGTGTGTCGGTTGATAAATGTTATCAGCTCAGGGCATGTTGCCGCTGGCAACCAATGCCGTGAAGCGAAAAGGCCACGCAGTGTGTGTGTGTGTGTCTGTGGGGACTAGGACTAGCGCTGCTGCTAACCCTCTCCTCATGTAGAAAGACACACACACACACACACAAACTCGCAGCAGACGATTTTGAAGAAGCTCTAAAAAGCTATCAGCATATTTATAAGTCGATATTTGAAGAAAACCAGCGAATGCAGCGCCGGTAACATGACTTTTTTTTCTTTTTTTAAAGTGAGCACATTGACATTGATCTCCATGAAGAGGCTGAGCCCACACACGCACACACACACACACACACACACATTAAAACGCACAACGCTCCCCGTCTCAGGCGCATCTTCAAAAGGAAATCGCATCCTGCCATCTTGTTTTGCAACTCGGGGTTGATATTTAATGATCCTCCATGAAGCCCAAACGCAGGGTGACACAACAATGGCAGCTGGAATCTGAAACCTTATCTCGCTTTTAATCGTGGCCTCAAATCTAAAATTAATATTCTGCCTTTATGAACAACACAAAACCCAATGTTTGGCAAACCGTGGCCCATTTTAGTTGCTTCTCTGAAGCATATTCGACTCAAGCATGGCTTCCTTTTCTGATGGGGGGGGTGCAATGCATTTCTTACGTCGATGCCTCGGCTGTCTGATACATGCGGTCAGAGAAACTCTGTTATTGCTCGGATCACCTTTACCTGGGGGTGCAGAAAGAGACGCCCTTATCGTGCAGCAGTTATCGGTGTTTGTTGCTCATCATGGCGGCGGCCGGTCTAAAGTCGGTGTCAGGTGACATGTCAGGTCGGCAACAACGAAGGCCCGCCAACATTTAACGAGGGGGGGAAATGACGTCACAAGGAAGAATTAAATGGTTAAATGGGGACACGCAAATTCATGGATTGATAAAACAACAAAGGAATTAACGGATGTTGAGAGTTGCAGCCGACACGAACCTTTATCTCCTCCCTCCTCGCGTTGGGCTGTCAGCAAGCATCTCCGCTGTCATCGCCCTTCTTCGGCTAACATATGGCGCTCCAAGAAGACTCCGGCGACAACGGGATCCCCCCCCCCCCCCCCCCCGAGTCTCCTGATGAGCGGCGTTAGCTTCGACATGACGTTGGGTATAGAGAACAAAACACAACGCACGGGGCGTCCCAAGACGCATCAAAGTTCCAGATGTGACTCGCTGCTTGCGTGAACTTTATGTCATCCCCTTGGGTCCAAACAGGAGTCGGGTGTTTGGTTCTTTCAAAGTCTTGCATTGTCTGAGCATGCTTGAAGGCACCACGAAGGGCAGCAGATTGGGAGCATCTGCTCACAGCTGCAGCACCGCGACATGATGGGGGGGAATAATCTGATTAAAAGTCCCGCTGATGGATTACCTGTCTCACCTCTCAGGTGTATCTGCAGATTTAACTTTTGTTCTGCCAGTCAAAGAGAGACCAAATAAATAAATAAAATATATGTAACACAAGATCTCCGGTCCTCTCAGGCCTCTGCTTCCACGTCGAGTAAAAGCGTCCACGTCGGTGCGAACACTAGATGGCACTGTTGTCACATCTCACCACAAACACACACACACACATCTACACCAACATCACCGCTGTCCATCAAACCATCGTAATGCATCATTACTACCCAAACAGACACCCCATAATACTAAACCTCATGGTTGCTATGGCCACGTGTTGGAGAATCAGGTTTGTGTGACGTGTCAAAGTACACAATGCAATTATTCTAAGCTGCTGCAGGTCTCGTTATCACCGACTGTCATCCTCTCCTCCGCTGGAATACTCACTTTTTTACTTTTTGAATTATTTTAGTCCGTGAAGAGTTTTTTGTTTTTGTTTTGTAGAAGAGCTCTTCCAGGCGAGTCGTACTCCCGGAGGGTTCCTCTGACCGCCGGGTTTGAAGTGTTACCGGATCGGCCGTGGAACATGGAGGAGGCCGCAAGGACCCTGAAAGCCGGGCGGCCTAGTTTGGTTTTTAATCTGATGTGGAACATCTTTAAAAAAAAATCTAATCCTAATATTGCTTGATGTTACCCGCCGCCGTGTCTCTTTTTGAATTTTATATATTACCACTCATTTATTTTAATTTCTGCTCAATTGTCGTGACAAGGCCAGACCCTTTGGAAAGAGCAGATGGTTCCCTGGATGGATTAATATGAAGCTGCATTATTAATAATGAGAAATCTATTTATGATTTGAAGTTAACTGCTCTCAGTGGAGTTTGAGTCATTCGGTCGCGTTTTATCAAAATGTAAATGTTTTGTTTGGGATAAGGCAGAATTGAACCACCAACTCCACGGCTCAGTTTAGGTTCGATGCCCTAAAGCTCTACCCTTAAATGGTTCTCAGTAGTCATGAACTAGTGACTTACCCAAGGCAAACCCCGCCTCCCGCTCTAGTTATTAGATAGGCTCCACCCCCTCCGTGACCATTTACAGGATAGTTGGCAACCAAAAAAACGTATTGAATTAAAGTATTTCATGGTAGTAATGGCCTGCTGGTTTAATGGGGGGGTGCTGTTGCCTCGCAGCAGGAGGGCTCGGGGTCAGGTTTCTGTTTGGTTCTACCCGTGTCTGCGTGGGTTCCCCCTGAGCTCGCCGTTGTCCTCGCGGAGTCCAAAAAGCGGCAATTAAGGTGACTGGAAATATCCCATTGCTGTGAATAGTACGAGTGGCCCGATACCTCACAAGCACTTCAACACTCTCAACATAGCATTTTTTCCACGTTTGATTTACTGAAGTTGCTGAACTTCAACGATTTAAGGCACTTTCCTCAAACAAGAACCCGCCGGGTTTTACAGCCTGTGAAACGGGAAAAGCTAAACAAATCTGCTCCTTTGTGGAGCTGACAGTTGGATTACTGAAGAGCTTGCCAAGAAAGTTAATATTACACCGGGTCAATAAAAGCAAATGAGTACATCACAAAGTGCCGAGACCACTCCGCCTTTCACATTGACCGGGAACAGTCGGTTCTGCTTCACTCGGAGTCCGAGCGAGTCGGGAGGTCAGGATGTTGAATGACTGCTCGCTTCGCGAGACACAAAACGGCTGCAAAGTTTGTCCACCGGTCTGTGACGGTTCGGCCATCAAACCTGATTTAAAGGGAGCTGCTGGTTGACTTCTCACCCTCAGTAACCGGCAGACAGACTGGATCCCCTCAGGAGTCGCCTCCGACAGCCATGCATCCTGAGCAGTCTTGTTTTGCTGGCTCGGTGTTCTAACCGGCCTGAAAAAATGTTCGGACACACATCAAGTTGTATTTGTTCCGCAATACGTTCAACGGAAGTACCCGGCACCAGTACCAGAATAAATCTACCTAGGATTGGGACTTGAGTCAAGACATGACAAATAACACCTCTTCAATACGCTATTTCAGTCGTATGTATCTCATTTTGTGCTCGGCTTAATCAGCAGATGAAATAGTTACACCAAAAAATCCTGAAATTCTTCTCACACAATTTCTAGTAATGTTTAGTTATTTTTTTTATGTATCTATGACAATATTTGCTCAAGACTAAAGATCTGAAGCCTCTGAAAATCCACAGTAACATGTCACCACCAGCGACCGTTACAGTACCTGCTGCTTGGCCATCTGCCATTCCTGCTGGGATCCAAATCGATAGCATCTCCTCCTCTTCTTCAGGTGCCATCCCTCCCGACGCACAGCAGCTAACCATAGCATGTAAACAGAATATTTACAATGGCCTCTATAGATGGATCCTGCTAAGCTAACAGTTATGTAGTGACTGACGTAGCACAACTATGCGCGGTGTAGCTCGGCTGCATTTACACATTAAGAGAAACATTAGCATCTGATTTCATGTGGTAAAAGGCTTCTCCCAAAGAGACGAGCGTAGCCAATAGCTGATGATGAAGATGGAGAGGAGGGGAGAGGAAAGGGAGGAAAGACGGTGTGTGTTTCGGCATGTCAACACACACACACTTCCTCTGCTACACCCTGCCTTGCTTCATATCTCACCGAAGTGTCAGAGGAGTGGGTGGCAGGGACTGTAAAGAGACCACACACATTTAGCCTGAAACTAAATGCAGTGCTACGTGTAGCTAATACTGCAGTCGTGTACAGTATCGTGTAGCTGTAGACAGAAAGAGACTGGAATGAATCATGAATATGTGTTAGCCATGCTAATAGCGTACCTATAGGAAGTATTATTTGGTGTGCATGCTAATATAACAAAATAATACAATAATAATGTTGTAAATAGCACCATGTTAGCACTGTCATCATTGGAGTTAGCTTGAAGTCTACAGTCCTCACAGAGCTGCTAGCATGCCTGCTAGACATGTAACCTAGCTAGCCTAAATATTTCTACAAGATTAATCGAATAACTCCTAAAGATATGATGAGATTGTGACATGAACCAGAACAAAACGAGTGTTCCACTCCCTTTTAATCCCGGGTGACTCCCCCCTGCAGGCTCTTTTGCTGTGCTTCACAGTCGAGCCGTGTTGTATGTGGATCAATTGCCGTTTATTTGCCACAGATGGCACCGTTTATGCATTATATCTAGTTACTTCAACACGCTGCGCAGCAATGAAGCTAAGCCGAATATACCACATGATACTTTTGCTCAATTTAAAATACCTTTTTTTCTGATTCTAATCCAATTTGACATGAAATTATGAGCTTTAAATAACATTATAAATCATCCTTATAATGGAACCAACCACTGACTGTAACAATGGATTTAAACAGAATACATTTATAAAAGCTGGAAAATCAATGTAATTGGAGCAGATTTGAAGCCTTGGGTTTGTTCCACCATACAAATCGTAGTAATTTAACATGACGAGTATGTTGACAAGTGTGAACAGTCGACTGACAGATGAATGGAATGCTCATGTTACCTAAAGTTTATTCTAACAGCAGCTAGTCTGAGTTCCAACCTTTAAGTTCTCTCTTTTCACACAAGGCTCGGGACAAATGAATGTAAAGGTTTCTATGTAGGCCTGGACTCGGTACTTTTACATCACAATGCTGTTGTTATGTTTTATGGGGAATTGATGGATATATTGTAAATGGGGGGGGGGGGGGGGGGGCGCGCAGAAAGGGTTCTTTATCCAGCAAACCCAATGCCCGACAAATTAAAACACTTTGTCACGTTAATGTAGGAATCACAAAAGCAATCCGATGTAACCGTTAAACGGTCTCGTCCATGAATTTGCAGCTTTGACCGTGATAGGTGTTTAGACCTCGATACATCAGTGTCAGAGCTACCCCGGTATAAAGCCTATTTTTTATTGTCATCATAACTTCACTATCTGCCTGTTTAAAGCGGAATATATGCTGTATATTCCGATTCTACAAGATCCTTGTAAATACTAGTAAATTAGGTATTTCGCCTCTATTGTGAAAGTGGATTTGTTTAGTAATTTCTTATATTTTGATGTTTGTCTTGCTCATATGATTTGTTTCGAGACAGTGATAACACGCCGGGAGGCAGTTAGCATTAGCCATTGGTTATAGCATGAAAGCGACACTAAGCGCCTCGGGTCAGCTCCAAGGACACGACCTGGTGGAACTTGTTCAAGTGTCGCAGGGAGTCTATTTTCCACTCCAGGTGCTGTCCCTGATTGGACTTAGATTAACCAATTAACAGTCAGCGCACGGACTGTTTGACCCGCCACTCTCCCGAGACCTGGGCTGGCGGCTCTGGGAAAACAAACCGGCCTGGAAGCACGCATTCCGTATCCTGCACTCTGAGCTCCAAGGTCAGCGACGGCCCGCTCCTAATGACGACCAACCCTCCGCAACCTCATCGCCCGAAAAGCCCACCCCGAACGGTCGGGCGGAGGTCTTTGAGTTGTCTAGATCTCTTTCATCAAAGCGCTTGTCTTGGTTCCTCAGCACGGCGACGACAGCTGCGTTCAAGCAGATTAGCAGCGGAAGCTCAGCCGGATGGAACAACCGGTCCAGTTTTCTAGAACAGCTGGGGAACAGGGCTAGAGGACGGCCTAGGAGAAGACACATGGACGTAGAGAGGGAGGACATGGCAAAGGACAGGGTGCAGTGGAGAACGTTGGTTTGCTGTGGCGTCCATTACGGGACAAGCCAAAAGTACAGCAGTCAATACGGAACAGCTTCTGCCATCTGGCATCAATTGTTCCTCTAACAAAAGCTTCTTAACAGGTAGTCTTTTTTTTTTTTTCCGCAACAAGTCAACACATTTCCAAAAAGGCAAGTTTAAAAACTTGAGGCTCTGCCGTCTCGTTGTAGCGCCTTCTGCTCCTCTTTTCCCCTCGGAAAGCCTTTTCTCCCTTCCTATTTATATTCCGCTCCGTCCCCAGCTCCACCGGGCTCTTGGCAGCGCTTGGCGGTCGCCCACCTTGTCTAACTAGCAGGTTGATGTGAGTCCCTTTGGTGTGTGTGTGTGTGTGTGTGTGCGGCTGTAGTCTAGACATGGTTTCCTCTCTGTGTTTGTCTTTCTCCTCAGGCCAGCTGATCTGTTCAGCCAGGAATGTTACTGCTACCGCTGCCATACTGTCAACACACACACTCTCTCTCTTTCTCTGCAGCTCTCCCTCCCTTTTCTCTTCACTCCTTTTATTTTCCTCCCTTTCTTTATCTGCACATGCATGTTAGCCGTCCATTTTCCCGACTCTGTCCTCTGTCTTCATCTTCCTATCACTCTTATTCCTCAGTTCCAAAAAAAACAAGTTGCATTTTGTCTCTCCTCCTCTCTCCGAAAAGCCCGTCTTTGATCGTCCCTTCTTCGCCGTCCCCATTTTGTCCTCCTTATCTCTTGTTTCTCCCCCTTCTCCCTTCCTTCCTCTCTTCTTGCTTGTCTCCCAGGAGACAACGTTGTCTTTCACTGGACGCCTGCTGGCAAAAGAACAGCATCAGTTTGCTGCATATTTAAGTTGTGTGTGTGTGTGTGTGTGTGTGTGTGTGTGTCTGTGTGTGTGTGTGTATGTGTGTGTGTGTGTGTGTCCAGCATCAGGGTGGCACACCTCAAAGACTTAAATCGTACAGATTCGTCTCTTAAAGTCCTAATTCATGTCCATCCTGTCGATCCGCCTCCAGCGACAGACAGCACGCAAACCGCGGTAAAATTACTCGCGTAAAAAGAAGTGTAAAAATTGCTTATTAATGTCTCCCATTTACATTTTATTCAACAGGCTGAATATATTTCAAATATTTACATAGTATTTGGTAGATTTTAGATCTGCTGGTCGAGAGCTGGACCTTTGATGTGATCAGAAATGATCCCACTGGCTTGCCGCCGCAGTTCATCGCTGCTACGGCGCCTCCTGCTGGATTGGAGGAAGAACAACAATGAAAGTGCAGCTAACATAAACTAAGCTAACTAGCTGCCGGATTCTACTTACTAAAGTGCTGAGCAGGAACATTTTAACTGAATCCAGACCGCGGCTTTTGTTTTTACGTTCCCCCCCTCCCTCTGTTGCTCCTTTACTCCCTTCATTTCACTGTCTGTTATTCCTTCTCCCTCCGCTTCAGGGCCTTCAGGTTGTAAAAATTAATCTTCATAAAAATGGGAGGGGGGGGGGGGCTCCTCCTTTCATCTCCATTGGTTCTCTTTCACACACACACACGCACACACACATTAGCGCTACACACATTTCAGAAAAACGAGGAAACGTAAGAGATAAATTAAAGACATTCCGACCCGGCGTTCCTCACCTCTTGCATCCCGGCTTCGAGGGATGGGACTGAATTAAACAGACATCACCAGAGGAGGAGGAGGAGGAGGAGGAGGAAGCTCCTCGGTGACACAGGAGTTCTGCATGGACACCTAAACGCTGTTCCTCCCGCAGTCTCCAGCCGTCTGGTTAACTCATCAGCCCTCTCTGATGCGACTGGGAGCTCCGTGTCTTCCTCTCCTTCTCCCTCCACACGGCCTCATCCTTTACCCCCCCCCCCCCACCCCCAATCCCTCGTCCCCCCCAGCGTGTCAATCCTGCTCTGCAACATTTTTCGTCTTCCTCCATCGCTCCCTTTCCCTCTTCCCTTCCCATTTGTCTCGATTCCTCTTCCTTCTTTTCAAACTTCATTGTTTTGCCGTCTCTCGTTTTTTTTTTTTTACTTCCCATTTTTTTCGCTTTACTTTTTGCTCCCAAAGGCAACTCAGCCAATCAGGCTCCTAAATTGAATTTCTCTGTGTGTGCTTTTTGACATGAAATGGACAAAGAGTTATGGTTTTCACAAGAGGAAGGAAACAGAAAGGATGCCGGGCTGAGTGTGTGTGTGTGTGTGTGTGTGTGCAGGGTGGGAAGCGTGTGTAAATGATGACATCATTAACAAAGGCAGGTCAACTTTACAATGCAAAACGCAGAAGTATGAAAAAGTGGTAAAATCTTCATGAAATAAAAACTTTTATTTTAGTCCTCCGGCGGTTTCGCATTAGCGGACTGTTGCAGATATCTGCCGCAAACAGCTGTTTCCTGAAACAGTTTTTACGGCCGCACATTCAGCTCAGCTCTAAAATGTCATTAGCATGGCGACGCCTTAGCATCGGCCGATATGCAGCAAGGAAGCGTTCGGAGGTTGCACCTGTTTGTGCCGCCGCGCTAATGAACGCCGCAGCCGTTTAATGCCTCCGTATCAAATTTGAAGAGCGGCTCCTGAAACCATGAAATGAAAACAAAGCATCCTTCCTGCGATTCGCATTTGGTCGGGTTGCAGTTTGTTTATCGCTGTTGTTATGTCGTGCTTTTATTACACAATAGAGCGATGAAAAATGAAGTCGAGTGAGATCGTCAGAGCTTCCGTCGGTTCCCAGCGCCACAGAAAAGACTGAATGAAGATTACGCCCGTATAAATATAGCGGCCGGCTACGCTACCTGCGTAGCGTCTACCCGTGTAGCGTCTACCCGTGTAGCGTCTACCTGGTTAGCGTCTACCTGGTTAGCGTCTACCTGTGCAGCGTCTACCTGTGTAGCGTCTACCTGGTTAGCGTCTACCTGTGCAGCGTCTACCTGTGTAGCGTCTACCTGGTTAGCGTCTACCTGTGCAGCGTCTACCTGTGCCGTCATCCAATGGCTGACGAAGCAAATTCTCATCCGACATGTCGAACAAAAAAAGCAGTTTGAATATTGAATATTCGCATGCTTTGGATATTCCCGTTGTGTGTCTGTAGGCGCGTTTGCTGACCTTTCCCGAGGCGGTGTGTGTGTGTGTGTGTGTGTGTGCTGATGATGGATGCCTTAGGTCAGCAGGTTAATCTCTTACTAATGTAGATGAATTGTTCACTGCCCATGTTACACAAAAATTGCAAGCGCGGACCCCCCCCCCCCCCCCCCCAAACACAGATGAATGATCGTAATCATGAAAAGCATTAGAGAAGCATCCACTCACGCCCACTTCCTGTGGATAAATTATCGCTCTGCTATGCAAAACAGCGCGGGTAGGGGTGAAGGGCGGTGAACAGCTAGCGACTTCTCTGCATGTAGGTGTGTGTGTGTGCGTGTGTGTGTGTGTGTGCAGAAACGAGGCAAAACGATGAGCTGAAACCGAATTTGCTCTCTGGATTTCCTGTCGTTGTCTTTGTGTGACTTTTCCCAATAGAAATAACAAAATGCACACGCGAGGTGAGACATCGCTACAAGCTTCTCCAGCGTGCGGCGTCTCTGGGGTCTGGAGACTGTCAGTGTGTGTGTGTGTGTGTGTGTGTGTGTGTACACGTAGGCGCGTGTGTCGCTGAGGCGAGGCTTAATTTGGAAGCTGAGCCGAGACCTCCAGCTCCTCTGGGTCCGACGGACCGAGACGCAACCGCCGGACTTTGAAGTCAATCTGCTGGACTGTGCAGTTCTGCGAGTGAACAGTCATCCTGCCACCTGCTGATGCTCCCACAGAACAGCTCATCAAAACTCCCGTTATGGCTCAGTTGTTGTTGCCAGGAGCGACTGGCCTCCAGCCAATCACTGCAGGCGGGCCCGGCGGCCCTCCTGCTGCTCGCTGTTGGGCTTGTTGAGCAACAGTTCAGACAACTTTACTTCACGGTAAACAGATTAGATGAAGATTAAGTTACTTTTCCGCAAATAATTAATTCTAAAAAATAAAATACTGGTAAAATTAAATACAAAAAAAAGCTGGCAAGCTGATTCGTATTATCTGATTCAAAGTGTCCAATAACTTGTATTTAATATTGTGCAGAAAACGTGCATTAGAATATGGCACTTCCTGGTGCATAGTGCGCTGCTCATAGCTTCTATGAAACGCAGTAATCTCAATGCGATTAATTGCTTTCTTGCAATTTAGCCATTTCTCCTCGAGTGTTTGAAGTTATTCATCAAAAGCGTAAAGTTTTCTACAAGAATAATTCTGCTGGAAGTCAGAACCGAGAGAGAAACGGAAAGAATGCTCGGGATGAGAGGGAAAGCTCAATTATCCGGTCCAGAGTGGACGAGATTTATAGATTGGGACAACATTTGACTTTGAAACAAGAGAAGGAGAAGGGAAAAGCGTGCCGCAGCAGGAGGGCGTGGAATGTTCCTTTTAGATTCTATACCCATCATGGGAAGAGAAAGCTGGTTTAAATACGGGAGCAGAGTTTCATAGGGAAACAGGAAGCGTCTTTCGGTGCGCCGAAGGCAGTCGCCTTTAATATCTTTGTCTCCGGCGGTGATGAATCACCAACGACGTTTAGAATAAGGAACAATGGAGAAAACTCAATTTCTTATATTCGATTGGGAACAATCACGCTGACGTTATTGCGCATTTGTATTTACAGGCACCAATTTTCTCCTCTCATCGGGCCATTGTCCCTCTCCATTTCTCTTTGTCATTTTGCCTCCTCTGTTCTCTGCGTCCATCTTTAATCCGTCAGGTCAATCCAATTCCGTCTAATTCAGTCGAGTCTAATTGAGTTGAGACTAATTCATTGCCATCGCCCTCCGTTCCCGGAGCGAGGTGCGCTTGTTCCGAGTCCTGCTTTTCAGGATCATATCTCTCTATTCTCTTCCTGACCGTCGTACTTCAGTGAGGCGGGATTCACCCTGGACAAGTCGCCAGTTCATCGCAGGCCTGCGTAGAAAGACAAACAACCGATCACTTTCATTCCGGGAGGACTGAGCTGCTTGGCGGAGGTCTGTGCTCCCAAACTGCTTAAGCCAATCAGTGGCCAGTATTTCGTCTGGAGGGACGATGGAACTGCAGTGTCAAGCGAGGACGTCCTGTTAACCGTTTCCATAAAAGTTGGAATTCTTGCCAAGCTGGAGGCCAAACAGGGAAGGGATGTTGTGTGCCAGCCGATGAGTAACTGCCCCCCCCCCCCCATTATCGTGGACGATGCCAAGATGGTGGGGACTGAAGAGGCACGAGGAAGATGCAGCTCCAGGTCCGGCGGCCGTCAGAATCAAGATGGAGGGAAGAGAAGAGAGTCCGAACTCTGAGGGGGGGGGGCAGCATCGCTGCAGGCCGTCATTATATTTACCCTATTTAAGAATCAGCCCAAGATATGAAACGCCCCGAGGGGTAACTTAAAGATAAGCGTCTAATGAGCGGAGGAGGCGGGGCGCTTCTCCCGTTTCACCTCGCATCCTGATAACGCACAAAAATATTCATTAGCATCCGACGGCCTGCTCCGTTGGACGTCGTGAGCAAAAATAACTGCAACAATGCTAATTTTCATGAATTTCTCGGAGCAACTGGAGCTTCTGCATTCCGGTTGATCCCTGATTAGTGCTGCCAGCGGCTCCAGAGATGCATCGGGGCGGCGGGGGGGGGGGGGGCTCGGAGGACATCCCGACCCCCCCACAGTAGAAGGGAAACAAGCTGGGAATGATTTCATTAGTGTATTCTCGCCTTTGGACTAGTGTGAAATAGTGAACACAGCAGCACAGCGGATTTTACACGTAAAAATGAAGAGAAAAAGTTCCGCGTCCCGTACCAGATGTGCTCCGTCGTCGAGGGAGGGCCGGCCGTGTTGTTCCATCGAACTCGCGCGACGTCTCAACGTTTCTGTACAAATGCAAGAATCATGTGTTTATAAGGCGTCTTCATCTGTTATAACATTCTCACACGCCTCCCTTATAACCTGGAGTTACCTTGGTAACCATCTTGGAGCGGAGGAATGCTGCCGTCATCCTGGGAAACCCACGGAGGGCTGCTGCCATTTGCGCGACCACAAATCCAGCTCCCCTTTCGCCTCCCCCCCGGGAAGCAGCTTCGGGATTTGTCTCGCATTTTGGGAGATTTATGTTCCGTCGACGTAATAAAACAGAGATAGCCTCGTCCGGCCGTCGCCACGCTCGCTAATGTTAACAACTCAGCGAGCTAAGATAGCGAGATGGCGGCGGCCATTCGTATCCCCTCCGACGAAATGCAGCATCTCCGTCTTTTCATCCGCGGGCGGGTGTCGAAAGGCGAAGGTATAGATCACCGGCGGGGGCGGAGCTTTCCACGCTGCCAGATGTTGACAGTCGAATCGCGTTGGTTTTCCCATCTTCATTCCGCGGCTACAAATAGCAAACTGACAGGGCTCATTAAATCCAGCCGTACCTTCCAGCACAGACCGAGCCATTCTTCAGGGAGACTTCCTGGCATGGGGGGGGGGGGTCGCATCATGAAATAGTAGCGTGCCACTTTGAATCCAACCCAACGCCATTTTGGCGCCTGGTTATTCAAAAAATACCAACCAGCTCAACAAATGCAACAAACGCAATAAATTCTGTACCATTTTTTTTTTTCTGGTGTGAATCCAAAAATGCGCAAAAATATCGCCCGTTCCAAAGTCAGACGTCTGACGCCGTTGCGTCGGATTTACACGCCGTGGCCGAGGTTATGCCTCGAATGGGGACGATAAAACTCGCCCCCACGTGGTAAAGAGAGGAGCAGGACATACATTAGGACGCATTTGGCTGCTGTCCGCCTACAGGACGAGTGCGTTTTCTCCGATGGCCACTAAAAGACGGCAACAGAGCGCCGTGGCGAGAACAGACCGGGCTGATTATTAAAAAGGAGCATCCCTGCGGTGAAATGAAAAGGAGCCGCATCACTCGCTTGTCAGCTGAGCTGTGTAATTGACTGGCGGTGTGTGTGCAGAGTGTGAGTAACACACAGCCGGCTTTATAATGTCCCCGCAAACGGCTCCAAACCTCGGCCTCGCAGCCGGTGTGACCGGTGACGACCTGCTTTATGCAGCACACACACACACACAGTAGAAGATAGGTGAGTGTGTGTGTGTGTGTGTGTGTGTGTGTGTGTGACAGATGCAGGGTTGTGTAAGTGTAATTAATCTGGTACGTTCAGGGCATGTGTATCTAAATATTGTGATACCTTGTGCATGGTGATGCAGTTGAACACTAATTATAGCTATGGGTGTTTGTGTGTGAGTGTGTGCATGCATGTGTGTGTGTGTGTGTGTGTGTGTGTGTGTCAGACAGTACAGGCAGTATTTATAGTTATAGGACGAGGTTAACGACAGGAGCTAAGCACACACTCAAGAACACACACAAAGTGGACAATAGGTTACACTTTATTTCCACGGCGGGCACACACACACACACACACACACACACACACACACTCAGGCTAACAACAGAGTATTTCACAGCTGACAGTAGGCTATCTGTTGTTGCCACATGCGCTAATCAATACCGTCTCTATTGGACGCATGCATCACTGGCAATGAGCAGCGCTGACGGCGGGTTTGTTTGTGCAAGCGTGTGTGATTCTGTGTGCGTGTCAATGTAATGGAGGCGTAGATCAATGGACAACAGGCCGCGCGTGTGTCCGTGTGTTTGAGTGATACTGGACTTCAGACGTCATTATGGGCTCATAAATCATTTTTATTATTGATTAACCGGCTTATGATTTCCTTGGCAACAAGCTCAACTTTATGAAGACGTCCAGCAGCAGCAGCAGCATCTTGTTTGTCTCCTATACAGACGTGATCGCTTTGCTTTGCATGCAGGAATTGTTTCTCCAGCTGTAGTTACAGTGTTCGCCACCAACCACCAGGGGGCACGTGTGAGCAATCGAGGTGGATGATCCCACTTGCTGATTGTATTTCTGTAGAAGTTAAAAGTATGCAACCTGTATACAGCTGCACAAATACACATTTGACCAATGAAATCCTTTGTCCCCTGTGATGTCACACCTCCAGATTATTCCTCCTCATACGTGTCTTTATTTTATTTTTCATGCACCAGATGACCACTTTGCCTCCACTGGTTGATGTAGCTCATCCTGACTGCCAAACACGGCCATAAAAAAAAAAAGCTTCCAGCTCCCAATTCATCATTTGGGACGACCGGCAGGCCGCCGTTCGTTGTCACGACGATCCTCCTCTGACTCTCAAACGGTCCTTGGAGAGGCAGCGGGAGCAAAGTGATGGAGGGTAAAACAGTTATTTATCCTTCTTTGTAGCACTCGCGGAATCATTTCAGCTAGCAAGACAAACAACAGCGATGGATGACGCAGTAGCAGATCAATAAGATTTACGTCGCTGCGATGCCGGATTCTGCTCCTGCAGTGGGGGGGGGATGAGACATGCTCCAATGTCCCTGAATGGTGATCATCCGAGGTTGCCATGTAGCGGTAGTTTCTTCTTCTTTGAAGCCATGTATTTAAAAAGAGGGGGGGGGGGGGGGGGGTCCTTGCTGTCCCATCATGCACCACTTCGACAACTCATTTACGACTCCCTTCCAACAACATGTTGCCTCCAGAAAAGGGAACACAATAGTGTCACATCTTACAGCCTCCTAATCAAGAAAACCCTGACGTCATGGAAACACCAAACGGATCTGTCGTCTGATCCTAAACATCCCTTCATATTGTTCAGACTCCAGGTGAGCCCGGCTTTTCTACATGACACGTATTTCCATAAGTAGACCCCCCCCCCCCCCCCCCGTCTGCTCGCCTCCACAAAGGGAATAATAAATCCAACGCTCCAGCCGGACGCGCAGACCTGCCGTTATTCACCGTACCTGCTTGTGTGTGCGTAAACACACGTGTGTGAGGGATTGAGAGCGACAGGTGTGTGTGTGTGTGTGTGTGTGTGTGTGTGTGTGTGTGTGTGTCGTGTGTTTCTAATTGTAATACACGAGGAGTTGGCTGTATTTGAACCATATGTGGAACACGCCTGCTGCTCCCCCTTTTTATATGAATAGAATATGTGTGTGTGTGCGAGTGAACGATCCCGCTTCTGTTTACGTGTAATAGTCGAAAAATCATCGCACACTCTCGTACCTGCCCCGTGAGGTGAAGGCTTCCAGTCCGAACGATTATTCTCAGCTTTATTGTCGTACTAATGCATCGCCCCCTGTGAACGAGATGGCTCCGCCCCCCCAGACGTCGCCCAGGAAACTGGCATCCAGCAGGGATGAGAGTTTGGGAACTGCAGGGTTCTATTCGTACTCTGGATTTTACAGTGGCCAGTGAAGACGTGAGGAGAAGGTGTCAGATTTCACCTCCGATACGGAGATATGGAGATATGGACCACCTTCTAGGAGCACCAGAGGGTGGAATGTTCCTGCACTCCACATCTGGAATGGAAGCCCTGATGCAGTGACAGCGGGCTGCACAACGACGCCACTGTCACCGATCGGCGTGAGACGGGGCCACCCGTGGAAACACACCGAACCTCTGCAGAAGCAACACGATGTGATCCTGAACCAGAACCAGAACCAGAACCAGAACCTGACCTCCTTCTGTAACAGACCTTAAAACGTTCACCAGGCCAGACTTATTTTCCTCTGCGTTGCAGAATCTAGCCAAAGACTAAAGACCCGTCCAACATCAGTGGCATGTCTTCATCCAACGTTGAACAGGAGTCAGAATGACGGCTACTCTTTTCTTTTTCTTTTTTACAGGGTTTCAAATTAAAGTTTGTTTTTTTTAACAACGTGATTTCAAGGCGTCTTGTCGACACCAATTACAGCCGTCCGGAGCCAAAGGACAGTTTCCTCTGGCTCCAAATGAAAAGTCTTTCTTGGACGTCCCCGTCGGACTATATTTAAACCGACTCCGCTCGTCTTTTCTTCATAAACCTTTCTTTCATTCCGGGGTTGGGAGGTGGGAGCAAATGGGTGACACACTGAGTCCTGCCATTGCAGCCTGTGGGAGGACATTAATCACATCCATCACAATAATTATATTTAATTCCTTTTAAATTAGAACTGACTGACATTGATTGCAGTGTACTCACTTAATGACGGGAAAAAAAAATCACAATTGTATGTGCATTTTTATTTTTTATTTATAACATTGTTCATTATATTAATAAAATAAATTTCATTACGATAAGACTTTTATTATCCTCAACAAGAGCAGATGTTATTTCTACAAAGCGTGGAGGGTCTGCAGCTTGGAGCGACTAATGGCTTTCCCGTGTGTGTGTGCGTGTGTGTTCTACATGAGTAATATTGTAGTATAGATGAATTATTGGCACTCATCCATGACTGTGCGCTGCTGCTCCACAAGTCTTTACATTAAATGTGTGTGTGTGTAGCTTTTATATACTGGCTGGGAGACAAAAACAACAACCCTGAAGGTAAAGGAGCCAAATCTAATCAAACAACGGGACAGGGCAATCACACACACACACATGCACACACACTCACACACACACGTTTTGCACATTCATGCATACTCACAGAGCTGCATGTATGACGGCGATGGAAAAAGCTTTGCACAGAGCGTGTTCTGTTCTTCTGCCCTCCTTCCTTTTTTATGAAATGCACTAAGATAAACGACGGCGTGTGTTTCAGCCTGGCAGATTAAGGGTTAATCGCAGACCGGGTCGAACATGACAAACAATATGCTGGTGATACGCCCGGGTTCTGGACAGCTCGCTTGTTGTCCGGCGGAGATGAAGCGGAACGGCGGTGTGTATCTTTTGAAATTGGCTTCACGACAGCGAAAGCGCCTCGACTGATGCCAAACAACGTCGAAACGGTCGAGACGAAAGCGGCGCCACGGCGACGGCGACGGAAAAAAAAGCATCGTTCAATTGGTGCAGTTTCCTAATCTGTGTTCTGTAATCTGTGGGTGTAAATGACATTTTAACACAGACTCTTGTCGTCGTTGCTTCGCTGTGCTGCTGGGAGGCTGCTGTGTCTGGACTGGGATTATTGGTGACGGAACTCGATGCATGTTTTATTGATCTTTTGAAAAAGCTTCCACTGTAAGTTACTGTAAATTCGGTGGTAATACAGAGACCCCCACCTTACATGACTGAGTCAAATCCCATAAACATCGGGCCAATAATCAACCGAGATATTGAGGAACACATTTTGAAGCTCCTTTGACTGCAATGTTAATGAATGTTAATGGTAATGTCAAAGTGATCCAGAGTCCGGGATCTCTCCTGGACCAGCACCAAAATGTAATCATCTGTTCCTGGTAACATTCCCAACATTTCCTGAAAATTACATCAAGATCCGCCTTTAACTTTTTGAGTTATCTTGCTAACAGACAAACAAATCAACGCCGGCGATTACATAACAACAACAACAACAACAACAATGTTAATGATAATTAGACTCTGATCTATCTTTTTAACTAACGTTCATCTTATTTCTCTGAAAATTCACATTTCCAATTAAAAAAAAAGCCGTCATTGAACGTTTGTTAAACGAGTCTTGAATCAGTTAGAAAACAGTCGGCTGGAAATGTTCAAATGTTCAAATGTTCAAATGACCGTCCATCCGGCCAACAGCTGCTGCTTATATAAAAACACACACACACACACACACACACACACAACACTGTTAATGCTGTCCAGCTTGGAGATGAAATTGGGAAACTATTCTTCTCTTCTTGGATTTTCCTTCCCTCTGATCACAGATTTTTGATCGTTACAAGCCGCTGATGAGGACCAGCTCACGCAAACATGTTGATAAGCACGACTTAACGTCTCGCAGACAACGCGGTTGTGTAATTAGAAAAGAAAAAAAATCAAACGCACAACCGTGACGACAAAAAAAGGAGTCTGGCATTCGGGTTAACGGAGGGCAGAGACGATAATGGAGTGATGCATGAAAAGAAGACAAAGGGACAGAAAGATGGGGGGGGGGGGGATCCGTATAGACAAGGTTACCTGGAACGGATTGAATGGTCGTAGAGGTGAAAGGAAAGGTGGAGCCGTAGATGGAGAGAAGGACGACGGGCGAAAGGAGCGGGCAGAAAGTTGGGAGAGAGAAAGGAGGGAATCATAGTTTCCATTTTCCAGTGCGTCACATGAGAACGGTTCTATTCATTAGAGCATCAAAACTAACACGCCATGTTGTTACCACTTCAAAGCCTGGGATGGGGGGGGGGAGACGGAGGGAGAGTACAACGTTGGCCTCTGTGCCCAGAGAATATACTGTATATTTATATATCCTGGGACATACGACTGTCCTCATGTTTATATTCCTAAAGGGCGAGTTTATATATTGGCGAGGGCGTGCCGAGGCCTGAGGAGGTCGCCGCCGACGTGAGCGGCGCTCCCAGTTTGTTCCAAGATTCAACCGGTAAAAAACACAGAATGAAAGAATTCTGCCGCCGTCTTTCCCGTCCTCATGCATCTCAGACTTTTCCCTTCTTCATCTGTCTTCAGAATTTTAATAATGTTGTTAGAAATTAACAAATTAAGTACAGTTTGTACCAGGAAATACTAAAAGTCCAGATGAGATACTTGCAAATGGTTCTGCATGTACACAGCGCGCGCACAGACACACACACACACACAAACACACACACACAAGAAAAAAAAGAAACAAAACCTCAATCAAACAAACAAAGGAAAGAACAGAAATCCGCTTCAACCAAAATTAAACATTTTATCGTGCTTTAAGCACTTTTCATTCCAGCAATCGCATAAACACATAAATGTGTTCAGAAATATTTTCCTTCTGTGAAATGTTGTAACAATTATCAGATTATGGGTTAATCTCTTGTTTTGGTGTATCTGCAGATGTATAACTCTAAACAGATCGGATAAAAGGACACTTTGAAGTCTGACGACTGTTTCATTTCAGGCCTCCTCCTCCTCCTCTTCTTCTTCTTCTTCTTCTTCTTCTCTCATTGTTTCTGTCTGTTTTATCTTCTTCTTTTGTCGTCTTTTTTTTATTTCTCTCCTTCTCTCAGTCTGTGTCTGGAGTTGAGGTAAGTTTGTTTCGGATCCAGGCGTCTCCCCATCGAGCTACCGATGCTTATTGCGCACATCCAGAAAATTATTCACTATTGATTTCTTCGGGGCCACGCCCACTCCGCGGTTCCATTCTCCATTAAAAGTCAAGATGGACGCCTGACTAAATGGTCACTTCTTTCTTTCTTTCCCTCCTGTCCTCTCTTGTATCGCTCTTTCTCCTTGCTTCTATACTTTCCCTGATTTCGCTCACATGTGTTGCGGTTGTGACTCTAATTGATCTTTCTTAAACATCCCATAACTTAATCCTCGTTTCTATGACGATATAATTCTATTACACACTCGGATTACTTGATAAATTAAACACACCCAAGCGCACACATGTGGATTCTACATTGGTGTTCTTTGTTATTTACTGGAGTTAGGTTAAGCAGATCCAACTTGTGTGTGTGTGTGTGTGCGTGTGTGCGTGTGTGTGTAGGTGTGTGTGTTTGTTGATGGTTGATAGAGAAATGATGGAACTATTAAGTTCTTAAAAAGCAGATTCACCAGTTATGCTTTACTGGGAGACAGTTAAAAATACAGCGAGTAGACACTCACACACACACAAACACACACATACACATGCACACTCACACGCACAGACACACACACGTGACCCTGTTCTTTCCAGGAAGTGATTATAGCCTTAACTTTGACATTCGAGCAGAGACTCAGTCAGGTGGAGGGAAAATGGACGAGTCGTCCTGGGTGGGCCAGGCGACTCATGCGTGACTTTAACATGTTCACCGTGAGCCTCGATCTGATGACATCATACACTGTATATGATATCGAACCCAAGGCTAATTTAGATTAGCAGCGACCGCTACGCTCAATTAAAGAAGGAGAAGGATACTTCATTACATGAGGAAATTATTTTTACACTGAAGCACAGTGTCACATACACAAGGCTAGGACAGCTAGTTAGCCGCTCATAGCATTAGCTAACGCGGCTTCCATTGAAAGATGATGTTGCAGTGAAAATAGCTTGTTATTCCTCACAGAAGATAATTGCCAAAACATGTTCAACAGACTGAAAATGACAGGAAAGTGCGCTAGCGACTGGGTCTGATTTATTTATAGCCTAAATTTATTTGCCAGTTAGCAGTCACAGGTGGTTTAACTTCACGCTAAGAGCTTGACACGTGTGGCGCTAACGTATTGAGCTGAGGGGATTAATTGAGCCAGAGGCCTCGCTTCTCTCTGAACATTAGCGACACGTTCTAATGCTAATTGGCTTCTTCAGTAGTAAAAGCTTTGTCTGAAGTGACTTCCTGCGCGTCTCTGCTCTAGTGGAAACCGGCGAGATTCGAATAACCGCAGTAAAATAAATAAATAAAATAATCCCAGAGGGGAGGTTTAAATCAATTTTAATTCAGCTTTTAAAGTTCAGGCCCTGAAGTAGCAGTAATGGTAGACTTTAGTAATGATCCATTTTATGCTCCCACAACACACACACAAGCATTATGCTTAGCCTTGATAACCCCCCCCCAGCGCATGGAGACGCACTCACAAAGTCCATTCACTCCTGGAACGCATTACGGAAGAGCGTAATTAATGGCGCTGTTTGCCGCACCTTTAGACGTGCGACAACACACACGCAGGAATAAGTTATGGGCGTGTGGCGTTCGCTCCCTCTGCCGCTGGCTATCAGTCACGTCGCCGTTGAAAGCCTGCTCGCAGGACACTCGCCCGAGACGCGCTAGCTAAACGACAGATGGAGAATGAACGCAACGTCACACGGATGTGAGATGACCCAGCCCCTCCGGCGCCGGCCGTTCGCCGAGGAGCCATCAAACCGTAATTACGTAGAATTCCGTACCCAATCCTAAAATGCAATCTAATATTTTCCTTTGATCCCTGTCTCTGAGGAATGCCGGGGTCTTTGGCTGCTTTTGTTTTTGAGTGAAATCAAAATCTTGTTGCATCTTTTTAACCAAATTGGAGAAATCGGTGCAACTGAATAAAAAATGAAACAAAACACAAATTATTTGCTAATTCTTCCTGGATGCGATCCGTGTGTCCTGCTTTCACTGCACTGCTGTAAAATGTCAATCCCTAAACTACTTGTAATTACTCTGTAATAAAGGTTTGTAAGCCAATAGCAACGCATGAAAACCTCTCCCTGATTGGACCTCCTGCTCAGAGTTTCCAAGCCTCTGTGCGGTTCTGACTCGCTGACCTTTCACACCCCTCGTTAAATCCACACCAGATTCTTGTGTATAATCGAACCAAGAGCATCGCTAATGTCCCTTAATGCGACCAATATGCCCATGATCTAATAATCAGTTTGACGGCTGTTGTTGTTGTTGTTGTTTTTTTTAAAACTAATTAATCCTGCGCTCGAGCTTCATCGCCATATTTTTGGAAGTAAAGTGATTTGCATATTTTCCAGGCACCTAGCCCGAGTCTTGCTGGGTTATGAGACAGATACACGCTTGAATATTTATTCCTGATAACAAGGCAAGCATATTCATATCCATCCGCTCACACACACACACACACACGCAGACACAAAGCGT
Organism: Brachionichthys hirsutus; assembly: GCF_040956055.1. Classification (NCBI taxonomy): domain Eukaryota; kingdom Metazoa; phylum Chordata; class Actinopteri; order Lophiiformes; family Brachionichthyidae; genus Brachionichthys; species Brachionichthys hirsutus. Next base: position 1,955,027 of record NC_090909.1, on the reverse strand, counting down.
CTCTCTGTCTAATCTGTTTATCTATCTATTTATGAACGTGTGTAAGCATCAGTGATTTTCTGATCAGATTTTGCCTTGACTCATGTAAATTCATGATCAATCAGGAACTGAGCGCGGTTGAGCGTAGCCTGTGAGATTCTGTGCAGACACTCCAAGATTTACATATTTTAATTGCTGCTGCAAAGACTGCATTACTGATGCGTCACCTGTCTCATGCACATCACACCTGTGTGACGGAGACATGTGTCTCGGTTAAATTTAAATCTAAAGGATCCGTTGGTTTCAGTTTCTAATCCTCGCCCTGTTTTTCCTTTTATGTCGTCCGATTTCACTTTTTGCAAATATCAGGAATTATACTGGCGACTTCCTGATAGTCTTTCTGAAATTGAAATTTGCTATGTGTGTGTTTGGTGTGTGTGTGTGTGTGTGTGTGTGTGTGCGTGCGCGTTCTCTCGCGAGTCCGTCGCTCTGCTAAGTGTAATTGCTTGTTAAGCTGTTTCTAAAGCAGGTGCAGGTCGTCTGAATGACTCCTCTGTTTTCCGAGCAGCTAACTGCTTTAACCTGCCAGTGCCTTTGCGAGGGTGTGTGTGTGTGTGGGTGTGTGTATAATGAGGGTGACGTCAGTCATCATGTCTGACAGCTCCCTTCCTGAGAACGCACCTAAGAAAACACGCCGCCAGAACACACGGCCTCTTACAAATAAATGAATGTGTGTTTTTTTTTTTTTACAGGTACAAATGCATGCGCACAAACAGTCACACATGCAAACACTCTGCTCTAAAAACACAAGCGCGTACTTCACGCTGCTGACAGATGAAAACCTGACATTCCCAAAATGTCGACATTTTCGGTCGTTGACCTCTTTTGATTGATAGCCCTGTTTTTTCCAGACGAAATTGTCAAGAAAATTCCAATTTGACAGGGTGTGAATAAAAGAACCCTTTAGAAAGTGATGTGTAAACACAAACAACAATAACAACAAAGGAAGTCCTGCTCATAATGTTATGGTTTTCTGTTTTAGAACGTAATTTAAGCAGCCTAAGACCATGCAGTAAAATTTGCCTGAATGTGTTTTAATATATTATTTCTTGCAGAAACTTTGATGAGATCAGTGAGGAGAGAAGAGTGGTTGTAATAAATGTGATATAGTGCGCATTGCAGCCTGTCTCAACTTTTTTGTTCTAAGTAGTTTTTCACTGAATTTTGTGAATAGTCTTAATTTCTTATTTCTACTTTTTGTTGAGTTTAGCACTGTTGCTAATAGAATTTCCCTCTGGGCTCAATAAAAGTATTCTGATATTGGCATCATAAAGTATTTGGTGTCGGAAAGTATTTTGTGTCAGAACGTCTTTGGCATCAGAATGTCTTTGCTAAAATTGCTAAAAAGTAAAAAACTGCATCTTGCCCAAAATGTCAATCATGTCAATTCTTTCACTCAACACACCTTTTTTTTTTGGCAGGGTAGTAAATACGACAAATATTAAAGAAACACTTGTCATCGGTAAAAGACTCAGGAGAAAAAAATAAAAACACTTGGAGTAGGGCTTTCCCGCGTTCCGGCCTGCCTCATTGTAAATTCCGGCATTTAAAAACAAAATGGTGAAATTCATTTCTCACACAGATGGGAACAGGCAAGACTGATTTCATTAAAATATCCCATCTGTTGGGAGGAGAGAGGGAGCGAGTGAAAAAGAGCGATAGAGGGAGCAAAGACAAACAAGGGTGAACCAAATACAACAGTTTGCTTGTCCTGGAATAATTTGTTTCCCCTCCGAAGGTGTGTGTGTGTGTGTGTGCGTGTGTCGTAGTGATGGGAGCTGAATTTGGACGGGCTTCCATTACTACAGCCAGTTAGGAAGAGGAAGAAAGGAACAGACGTCATGTGGTGTAGGACTGAGGAAGAAGAGGGAAATGTCCTGATTGATGGCAAAAGCCCGGAGGTCAAGGAAAAGGAAAGCTGGTTGAGGACATTAGCGGTGCATTCGCTTGAA